>NC_056733.1:746988062-747288062 GCF_019279795.1 Protopterus annectens | reverse complement strand
TCTGCTGTGAGGGAAAGGTTGGTTTGCTTTTTAATTGTTGTATTTTTTATTGTTTTCGTCCATTTTTCTATTTTGTATACTGTAATTTGTTTTCTTTACACTGTGTTTTACTTGTATTTTGATTTAACTGCATAATAAAACTTGAAAAGACACCAGAGCTCTGCCTCTTGTGAGTCAGACAAAAATTAGAATAGGTGAATTAAGGAGTCACACATAAGTTATAAGAGGTCAGTTAAGGTTAATCATCTGTGAACTGCGGGTTTGGAGCTAGGAACTAAACCTTCTATTTAAAAGGTAAAATAAAACATTTCAAAGCTTTACTGGAAAGCCCCATACAGCCTCTGCTGCAGTTTGCTTTGAGGGAAAGGTTGGTTTGCTTTTTATTTGTTGTATTCTGTATTGCTTTATTGCCTTTTTCTATTTTCTATACTTTGATTTGTTTCTTTATCCCATGTTTTATGTGTATTCCAGTTTTAACCACATATTAAAATTTGAAAAGGCACCACAGATCTGTCTCTTGTGAGTCAGAAATGAAAACAGGTCAATCAAGGAGTCACACATAAGTTAGAAGAGGTCAATTAAGGTTAATCATCTGTGAACTTAGGGAGAGGAGCTAGGGACTAAACCTTCTATTTAAGGAGTAAAATAAAACATTTCAGAGCTTTACTGGAAAGCCTTACCCAGACTTTGCTGCTGTCTGCTGTGATTTAAAGATTGGTTTGCTTTTTACTTGTTGTTTTTTATATTGCTTTATTCCCTTTTTCTATTTTGTATACTGTGATTTTTTTACACTGTGTTTTACTTGTATATTGCTTTTTACTGCATATTAAAACTTGAAAAGACACCAGAGCTCTGCCTCTTGTGAGTCAGACAGAAATTAGAACAGGTCAATTAAGAAGTCACATATAAGTTAGAAGAGGTCAGTTAAGGTTAATCATCTTTGAACTGAGGGGGTGAAACTAGGAACTAAACCTTCTATTTAAGGGGTAAAATAAAACAATTCAGAGCTTTACTGGAAAGGCTCACCCAGACTCTGTTGCATTTTGCTGTGAGGGAAAGGTTGGTTTGCTTTTTATTTGCTGTATTCTGTATTGCTTTATTGCCTTTTACTATTTTGTATACTCTGATTTGTTTTCTTTACACTGTGTTTTACTTGTATTCTGCTTTTAACTGCATATTAAAACTTGAAAAGACATCACAGCTCTGTCTCTTGTGAGTCAGACAGAAATTAGAACAGGTCATTTAAGGAGTCACACAGAAGTTAGAAGAGGTCAGTTAAGGTTAAGCATTTGTGAAATGAAGGGGAGGAACTAGGAACTAAACCTTCTATTTAAGGGGTAAAATAAAAAAAAATTCAGAGCTTTACTGGAAAGGCTCACTCAGACTCTTCTGCAGTTTGCTATGAGGGAAATGTTAGTTTGCTTCTTATCTGTTGTATTTTGTATTGCTTTATTGCCTTTTGCTTTTTTATATGCTGTGATTTGTTTTTTTGTAGATTGTCTTTTACTTGTATTCTGCTTTTAATTGCATATTAAATCTTGAAAAGACACAACAGCTCTGTCTCTTGTGTAGAAAGCAAGGTGAAGCCAGTGCCAATAAGGAGATGAAGCAGACTCAAAACCCAAATTTGTAAAGTACTAACCAACTCGAAAAAGCCACAATACAAACTCCAATGCGAACACTGCTTTATTGACCCAGGTTTCGTCCTTCCGAACTTCTTCAGAATACAAACTGTCTTCACATCTCACTCATTTTATACATCACCAATTATTCAATAATCACTCAGTTAATAGCCTAATTTCCCGCCAAAAATTATTAAAAAGGAAATGGCATTTTATAAAAAATTCATACTGTTTAAATACAACCAAATTCATTCAATGTTAGCACTCATACATATATATATATTCTAAAGTAATATGCTAAATACTCTTAAAAACTACTAATTAAGTACCTAAACAATCTGTTTAGTTAAACTATGCGATACTTGTTTATGTATATACATATATAAAAACTTATTTAATGAATAATTTATCCAAAATATATTGTATAATGTGTGCCTATACCTATGTTTGATACTCCACTAAGAGCTATATTGTGCCAAAATATCCCTTGTAAGTATACAGTATATAACGAAATTTATAAAAAATAAAATAAAAATGTGAATGAATAAGGGGTAATATAAAACATTTCAGAGCTTTACTGGAAATGCTCACCCAGACTCTGCTGCAGCTTGCTCTGAGGGAAAGGTTGGTTTGCATTTTATTTGTTGTGTTCTGTATTGCTTTATTGTCATTTTCTATTTTGTATACTGTGATTTGTTTTCTTTACACTGTGTTTTACTTGTATTCTGGTTTTGACTGCATATTAAAACTTGAAAAGACACCACATCTCTGTCTGTTGTGAGTCAGATAGAAATTTGAAGAGGTCAATTAAGGAGTCACACATAAGTTAGTGGAGGTCAGTTAAGGTTTATCATCTGTGAACTGAGTGGGTTGAACTAGGAACTAAACCTTCTATTTAAAGTGTAAAACAAAACATTTCAGAGCTTTACAGGAAAGGCTCACCCAGACTCTGCTGCAGTTCGCTGTGAGGGAAAAGTTGGTTTTCATTTTATTTGTTGTATTCTGTATTGCTTTATTGTCATTTTCCATTTTGTATTCTGTGATTTGTTTTTTTTATACTGTGTTTTACTTGTATTCTACTTTTAACCACATATTAAAACTTGAAAAGACACCACAACTCTGTCTCTTGTGAGTCAGACAGAAATTTTTCCCACTCTCCTACCCGGTTTCTGTTGTGTTCTTAAACACCATTGTCTTTCTGGTTGCCTGCCCCTTATGTTAATTTGACCATATAGATATTTTCTCTTTGCTTTTACAGGTTGGTGTGAGTAAGCACAAAATTAGCATTTTGTGAAATCCCTCCCCTTCAATTATTTAAATTTATTGGCCATCCTGCTGTATTTGATAACATCAGAATAAAAGAAATGACCACCCCCTTTCAATGTATTTTGCTTTTTTAGAAATAGTGACTCTCCACTAAAACTTAATTTTTAGACAGGTAAAACTTAAGTTACCTGCTTTCACATCTAACCCCTCTAGTGCACACTGCAGAGTTTAGGATAAACCTTTTTTTTTCATTTTACTTTTAAGCATCTGTTGCAAGCCCACCCATTATTGGAGACCCCACAGTTTGCCTCTCAGTAGTCATGGGAATAGTGCTTCTGTTTTCTCCTGGTGAGAGAAGGAGTGCAGTGACATTATTTCCTTGAGACTGCTGATCACTAGAAAGCTTAATAACCGCTTTATAGGTGACAGCTTGGAATCTGTGCTTATATTCTGATCCTGGTGAGAGTAGGAGCAGAGTGCATAGATTCCTGACTCTTTGTGGTTGGAGAGAGAGTGTGTGTGCTTAACGTACCTGATTGGTTTGATTGTTGTTTGAGGCATCTACCAGAAAAAGGCTACAAGCCTGCAGACCCTTGCAACATCTGGAACAAGACTGTGAATCACCAAACAGGCTGTGGCCTGCTTCTTTTCTTGGGATTGGTGCTAACATTTTGCTTATGGTGAGAGAAGAAGCAAATGAGTATTGTATCCCAACAGAGTGAAGCTGTGCTGAAACCAGCATTAGTAGTAGCCAGGCAGTGGCCATTCATGCGACTCCCCTCTTTTCATCAATTCTTGACACGCTATTTCTTTATTTTCACTAAGTGCTGCTTGATTTCTTCCTAACTTTAGAATATCTGCCTAAATACTTCATCCTTAAATTTTCAGGGTCTATGTATTAGTTTCCCCTCAAGTGTTTGGCAGTGCTCTGTACATATTCAGACACTTTGAGTTACATTTTTCCTGTAAAAAGCTTCAATACTTAATATATTGAGCTCATATCCAGGCATGTCTAAATGTCAGTTCCCTGTGCTGTCTCCTGTCAACCTAGTGAACTTTGGCATCCTGAGGCAATGTAGGAACTGGCTAATGTACACAGACAACCCTCTCATCTTACCTCCCAACACTATGACTTGTTTGAAATGCACATATATAGCCAAATTAGAAGCCAAGCATTCTTGAGCTAAGACTGGATTATCTAGTCAAGATGAGAGGGAACACCTGCACCGCATCCCATTCAACACACAGCCCTCCAGAACTTACACCACCACAACTCTCACATAGTAACACAAAACACACACCTACTTTCACGGAGGCTCTAAATAAGAATCTGCCCAAACAGAGACCTCCGAGGCAGAAACGCAAACAACCACCACATTCCAGCACAAACCATGAGACACATAGCTCACATAAACAGTATGCCACTCAACCAGAGCCTATAAGGAAAAACAGCTTACCCAATACACTAGATATGAAGTTGTTCAGTCTTGCAGTTTGTTCTTAAATGTGGGTTCGGAGCCAATCCATCGGCTCCAAGTTAGCCGCTTTCCACACTCTAGATCTCCTAGAAGCTCGAGACACAGTCCCTATACCATGATACTCTGCTGCCAAACCCCAGATCTAGTTTTCCGCTGCAACGGATCACACGATCTTCTGAAGAAGCTCAGGCCAGTATTCCTTTTTATTACATATTTGCATATTTAGACTTTAATATCTATCAGGGATCTGATATTTAGTGAGGCTTCACTTTTTCCTTCCTTTTTGGTGGTTTAGAGTAAGCAATCTAAATTTGTATTTTGTTTTTAGTTTGGAGCGGTTTGCTCCTAGGCCTTTAGCCTTTTTGATTTACTCTTCTTGACAGGGCTCTGTCAAATTTAATACCCTATCCCCTTTTCGGCTGTATTGAGTGTTTGTTTTTCTTTCTATAGTTATTGCAGTTCAGGGATCTGGACTTCTAAGCAGTTTTTGTGGTGTTATTGGAACAATTTTTTCATAATATCAGAAAAGCAAAAATCTGGTTTCAAAAAGTGTGACTGTGGACAAATGATGTCCATCACGGATACTCATAGTTCTTGTGTTTATTGTTTGGGTCTGCTACATTTACAGGAGGATTGCTCTATGCCATTCCTTCAGTGGCAGGGTGTTATTAGAGAGGAGAAGGAAATTGTAGATAGAGGACTGTTGAAATCAGACATCCAGGGTATATTACATAAGACTGACCAGACCACCAAGTCCTCGAAGGGGTTAAAGTCGTCTAGGGTGTCTTAGGAGCACAAGTCTTCAGCTCTGAGCACCTCTGGCAAGACACGGTTGCTGGCTCCACAGCCTTTGGAGCCATGATCTGAGATCTTACTTCGGAGCCAAGTCATTGTGTTGGAACCAGTGTCGGAGGTTTTGAAATCTTCGATCCTTAGGTCAGTGGCTTCTTTGGCTCCTTCGACCCATTCTTCCGGTGCCCTTTCTGACATTGATGTGGACCGAGTGGTACAGAGACTTTTGGTGAACCCGGCCCTGGCTAAATTGCTTGCTGATTCGACCCAGTTGGCTTTGAAGCCTACGACTCGTCCTTCTACGAGTTCTGCTTCTCCTCTGAGGCCAGTCGAGCCTTCAGAGCCGGAAAGAGAGGATCCGATAGTGGTGGAACCCTCGGAGCCAAGACCTGTTCCAGTGCTCTTGGCTCCTTCGACCTTGACTTCTTCGGTTCCGATCGAAGAGTCTCAGAGCCGACACTCTCTCGCCGGTTCCGAGGGGGGGTGTCGAACCGATGCTTCGGTTCTGACTCTCCCTGTCGGGGCTTCAGTGCAGATGAACTTGGTTCCGTCGTCTGGTTCAGAGTCCGTGGTCTCGGCCCTTGGGAGGCTGCCTTCTTCTTCAGAACCGGCGGACTCCTCAGGTCGGGAAACCGGTGCCTTCGATGCCATTAGGAAGGTCATGTCTGCTAAGACCCTCACTTCTTCAGTTCTTTCCTCTTCCTCCCCGTGTTCTATCTCTACACCACAGGTTCCCACTAAGCGTCGAGACCCAGAGCCTCAGGTAACCCCATTGGGTGACCCCTGCTTGACCGAGACTTCACCCACTGATGAAGTTCCCAGGAAAAGACTGTGTAAGAGGAGGCATTTAGATTCCCCCCAGGAATCCTTAACATCAGACACTGACTTGGAGGAATCAGAAGGGTCTCCACGAGGATCTCTGAGGATGTCTCTATTGCAGACATCCTTGAAATATTAAGGCAGAGGGGTGACTGGCAGTCCCTTACCCCTACTGAAGATGAGTCGGTGCTCCTGAAGGGTTTTGGGTCTCAGCCCTCCACCTCCTAGGTTACACCGCCTTTCGATGAATTAATGGACTTGATCGCTCGAAAGGCATGGGAGTCTCCAGATTCCATGGAACCGGTCCCTCGGAGGTCCAACAAATTTATCACCTGCCCTCAGGATAAGTCCTTTCTCACTAAAGGGATTCCCGTTGATGCCATGGTGGTGGTGGGGGCCACCAAGAAAGAGATGTCAGACACCTCTTCCTCTGTCCATCCTCCTAATAGAGATTCCAGGACGATGGACAGATATGGGAAACGCATCTTTAGTTCTGCGACATTTGCATTGAGATCGCTTAACTATTTAACCCATTTTACCCGTCTTCAGCGAGATCTCCTAAAAGAGCTTGGAGATACTCTACAGGGCAGCACAGGTGATGCTGTCTCCCAGAAAGTGATGGTAAAGCTTAACACCCTTAATTCCATTGTAAACTTGTCCATGAGGCTCATTTCTTATGCAGCCGAGGGATCGAACCAAGCAGCAGGTTCAGCAATAGCTCTGCGGAGACAATCCTGGATGCGCTTATGCTCCTTTGTGGAAGCCATCAAGTCTTCCTTTGTGAATACCCCATTTGATGGCTCTTCCTTGTTTGGGCCCAAAGTCAAGGAGACACTCACTAGGTAAGAGCAGGAGGGAAAGACTCTATCTGCTGTAGGAGTCCATTTTTCTACCCCCACTAGACCATACCCCAAAGGGCAGAGAGGTGGAAAAATGTGGTTCTAAAAGTCCCAAGGAGCTTTCCAGAACACACTTAGTGAAACCCCCTCTGGGGCAGAGGAGGAGGGTATAATGGTAAACGGCGCCCATGCAGCAGAGGGGGTCCGCAGAACCAGTGTGACAGGGAGCAGTTCCCTGGCAAACCCTATCAGCGCTCCTGAGAGGAGGCCTGACCTTCCTACTCTGGAGGCAGTCGGGGGTCACTTAGCTTTATACCTAGATGCCTGGCTAGGAATTACATCAGATTCCTGGGTCAAAAGCATACATAATCACCAGAGGTTACATCATTCCCTTTTCAGAATTCCCTTCCATTTGGACAAGAATCCCAGACATTCCACCCAGTCTGCGGAATCTAGCAGCCATAGAAATTCAGAGGCTGCTGGAAAAAAAGAGTCATCCAGCCAGTCCCAGCGGACCAAATAGGATCCGGAACTTATTCCAGGTTCTTTTTAGTTCCAAATAAAACAGGGGACTGGAGGCCCATCTTAGACCTCAGCAATCTCAACTCCTTTGTCAAAAAGGAAAAGTTCAGGATGGTCACGCTTCAGTCGATAATCCTGTTTCTGAAAACGGGCGATTTGATGTGCTCGATAGATCTCAAGGACGCGTACTACCACATAAAAAAGGCTTGTCCATCTAGAGATCATTTGCGTTTCCGGCTGGGGCCAGTCACTACCATTTCCAAGTTCTACCCTTTGGTCTCACCACAGCCCCCAGAGTGTTCACCAAATGTATGGCAGTTGTCACAGCTCACCTGAGACATTTAGTATTCCGGGTGTTTCCATATCTCGATGACTGGCTCCTCACCGCCGCCACCAGGCATCAACTGATTCACGCCAGGGATTACACTATCAGCCTGTGCTCCGAGTTGGGCATAACCTTAAATTTAGAAAAATCTGCTTTATCGCCGTCACAACATATTTCCTTTATAGGAGCAGATCTAGACACCACCACCACCCTGGTCAGATTGCCTCAAAAACGAGTAATCTCTTTATGAAACCAAGTATCTCTTTTTTTAATGGAAAAGAAAGTCCCTGCATTCCAAGTTCTGAAGCTGTTAGGCACCATGGCAGTGACTCTCATAGCGGTTCCTTTGGGGCGCATGCACATGAGGATACTCCAATGGTTACTCTTCACACAGTTGTCTTATCAATAACTTCCAATGTCACACGAGATTCTACTGACAAATACTTGCAGAAAGGACCTCCTTTGGTGGTTGAACAGCCACCAAGTTACTGTAGGTCGTCCATTTGTACTCCTCCCTCCAACAGCCACAGTGACCATGGATGCTTCCCTGATAGGGTGGGGGGGCTGTGTTAGGGAAGAACTGTCCAAGGTGCTTGGTCAGAGGTGGAATACAGTTTGCACATTAATGTCTTGGAGTTGAGAGCGGTGTTCCTAGTGTTGCAACACTTTCACGACTCTCTACCTTAAGAGACAATTGCAATACAGACAGACAACATGTCAGTAGTCTGGTGCATCAACAAGCAAGGAGGAACCAGATCTTACCCCTTATGCTGAGAGGCCCTGGAAATTTGGCAGTGGGCTGTATCCACCGGGCACTTCCTGATAGCAATGCACATCCTGGGGTCATCCAACGTGATAGCGAACAAATTGAGCAGAGCCATTCTATTGCCTCATGAGTGTTCCCTCAAAGAACGAGTGGCGGAAAGGATATTCTGCAAATGGGGCTAGCCCTGCTGCGACCGTTTTGCATCCCCGATGAATGCCAAATGCAGAAGCTACTTTGCCCTATACCCTCCACCGGGGAACATTCCAAGGGACGCACTCATACACGATTGGCCCTTGGGTCTCCTATATGCCTTTCCTCCATCCCCGCTGATCCCCAAATTTTTACAGAAAGCCAAAAGCCTGGGAAGGACTGTTATTCTGATAGCCCCATTTTGGCCTCGGCAGATATGGTACCCTTCCTTCAACAATACCAAGTGGAAGAACCTTGGGTTCTGGACCCAGTGCCAGACCTTCTGACTCATTTGTCAGGAGTTCTTCACCCCTCTCTTGTATCCCTCAAACTGACAGCTTGGCTGCTCCACTTCCCAACCTAGCCAGGTCTCATGATTTGTCTCCCGCGGTTCAGCATATTCTGGTTTCCTCGCATAAAGTCTCCACCAGGAAACTATATAACAGTAAATAGAAACAATTTGGTCATTGGACTTCTCAACATGGTATTGATCCCTTTATCGCTCCTATTCATAGCATTCTGGAATTTTTTACTTCACTTTTCCGTGGTGGAGCGGCAGCCGCTACTATAAGGGTTCAATTGGCTGCCATATCTAACGTCCATTTGGGATGTGGAGGTTCTAACATTATGTCCCACAGATTATGTAAAGCCTTTTTGAAAGGGACTCATCACCTTCGACCCCCTATCAGACATCTGATTACTCCCTGGAGTCTAAATTTGGTGCTGTCTCAACTCATGCTTCCCTCTTTTGTGCCTGCATCTTCTTGTCCTTTGAAGTTCCTTTTTTGGAAGACAATTTTTTTAGTGGCCATTACTTCGGCGCTTAGAGTTTCTGAGCTTCAAGCACTCTCTGTTAGGCCCCCATATTTGGTCTTTCACCCCGACAGGGTGTCTCTAAGAACAAATCCATCCTTTCTCCTGAAGGTCTGTTCAGAAACAAACTTGAACCAGTCCATTGAACTTCCCACTTTTTTCAGGCATGATGCCAGTAAATTGGAATACATGATGCATAAGCTTGATATTCACAGACAACTGAGATTTTATTTGGACAGAACAAAAGGATTCAGATAATCAGATCAACTATTTGTTTCCCATGCAGACAATAAGAAGGGCCTTTCGGTATCCAAAGTTATGTTGTCCAAATGGCTTTCTGATTGTATAAAGTTTGCATATTCTTCATCCCATCAACCGAAAGAAAGTGAAGTGAAAGCTCATTCTACCAGGGCTGTTTCTACGTCCTTAGCTCACGCAGCTTGTTTACCTTTGGACACCATTTGTGCAGCTGCTACTTGGTCCAAACCTCATACATTTATTACTTATTACAAAGTGGACAGGGCCTCCAGGGACAGGGCTTCCTTTGGTTCCACCGTTCTCAGGAATGTACTCCCGTGAGCCACCCAGGATTAGAGTGCTTGGGACGCTACCCACGTGTAAGAAGAAACGGCGAGATTGAACAACTTCACATAAAGAAGTTATGTTCTTACCATAACGTTCTCTGTGAGTTGTTCATCTCGCCTTTGTTCTTACACTCCCTCCCACCTTGCCCCTCCATGTTCTGAAAGAACGGGTATGGCTGGTGGTCTGTTTGATCTTACTAGTATCCTCTTGTCAGCCAGGTTATCTTTTAACTAATTGTAAATAGTTACTTTGTTATATTGGGTTGCTTAGTTGTGTTTCTTGCTGGTTTCAGCAAACTAGATCTGGGTTTGGCAGCAGAGCATCATGGGATAGGGACTGTGTATCAAGCTTCTAAGAGATCTAGAGCTTGGAAAGCGGCTGACTCGGAGCTGATGGATCAGCTCCAAACCCACGTGTAAGAACAAAGGCGAGATGAACAACTCACATGGAACGTTATGGTAAGAACATAACTTCTTTTTATAAGTGACTCAATGGTAAGGCACACTGTGCCACTCACTAGGTTGAATAAGGAGAAAGTTAGGTCAGCTACCTGTTGGGTTCCAGGATCCGCCACATAATGCATGCACTTTGGTCACTCCACAACAGATACATATATGACTCTGTCATTGTCTATGTTGGTAAGAATGACCTGAGCTGTACCTCCCTGGACAACATGAAAAGAGACATAGAGGAGCTCTCAGATCTAGTAGCCCATGCAGGTATGACCCTAGCTCTGAGTAGCATCCTATCATCACCCAGAATGATGCCACAGTACAAGCAGAAAATGATTGACTTCAGCAATTGGCTAAGTTTCTGTTGTCATTCTAAGGGGATCCAGTAATTGTCTGCCAGGGATGATATGATCGACAGACCTCGATGCTTCACCAGAGATGGACTGCACCTGTCACCCCAAGGATTCTGGATATTGGCCAAGGCTCTTGCCACCCAATAGTGCCTTTTTTAGGCAATGTTCTGAAGACAAAATTACCACCATAACAGCTACAAGCAAACAAAATCTGAGGGTTATGCTACTCAATGCTAGAAGTCTACATCTCAAAATGCACTCACTCAAAGCATTCCTTAAAATGGATAACATCAACATATGTGCAGTGACCGAGACCTGGTTCAAGGCTCTGAAGAGCACCCCAGCATTACCAGACTATAATTCATACCACACCTTTTGGCCCCTAAACCTGGACCGAAGCTCTAAAGGCAGTGGTGTCTCCATATTCATAAAGGATATGCACACCTCCAGACTAGTAGCCCAACATAACGCATCAGAGATACTTCAGGTACAACTAACACTGGGTAAAACTGCAATCCAGGTTGTAGCCTGCTATAGATCCTCACCATGTCCCAAGACTCCCACTCCACATTCCTAAACAAACTGGAAAACATTAGGGTATAACCAAGTACCCTTATACTGGGAGACTTTAACTAACCCTCCATTAACTGGTAAAATTACTCCTGTACCAACCCAGTTGCTCAAAGTTTTCTGGAATTCATTAATTCCAATGCCCTGGACCAACTCATTCTTACCCCGACCAGAGGTAGAAACATCCTTGACCTGGTCATTACTAACATGGGTGACCATTGCTCTACACCACTAATCAACTCTTCCCTGGTCAGATCTGACCACAAGCTAATCACCATGGATATCCACATCCCACCCCCCACCCCCAATGGAAACCACCATAAAAAAACTTCTCCAAAGCCAGTTTTGGTCTTCTAAAAACAGAGGTGGCTGACTTCACGATACCCATGCAAATGGAAAATAGGTGCATGACTGCTGAATCATACACCATTTCACTGTATGAACACATACACAAGTGCATGGAACGGGCCATACCAACAGAACTAAGATGCTCTCCTCCAAAAAAAGGAAGCCAATCTGGTGGTCCTCCACGATAAAGAGACTCTACAACAGAAGGAAAAAACTGTTGCAGAAAAGGGTGAATTCCCAAGACTGGAAAAACTCCCTTGTTAGCCTCAGCAAAAAAACTGAGCTCCATCATCAAATCCTCTAAAGCTATCTACAAAAACAAAATTGCTGCAGATTCTAAAGACAACCACAAGGCATTCTATAGTTATGTCAAGAATCTACATGGCAATACTCAGATCTTCTCTGAGTTACAGCACAATGGCAGTACATATACAGAACCAAGTGATATTGCCAACGTATTAGCCGACAGGTTCAGTGCGAACTTTACCCCCTTTTCACCTCTATAGGGCCTATCACAGTACCTCAGGAGTGCCAATTCCCTATTATCACAGCTACATAGATACAAAATGCACTATCCAAAGCCAAGAATACAGCTTCCATGGGACCTGATAATATCACTGGCTGTATTCTACATGAATTACAAAGTGAACTGGCACCACATCTGAGTACCCTGTTCAATCACAGCCTCATTTTAAGCTTTGTTCCTACCGAATGGTTCACTGCTACGGTCATCCCACTCCACAATGGGGGAGCAACTACAGACCCTGGGAACTACCGCCCCATTAGTCTGACGAGTCTGATATGTAAGGCTATGGAGCGTGTCTTTATGGACCTTATAAATAAGGACATAGGGAATCTCCAAACTCTGGACCCCACGTAGTTTGGGTTTGTGAAAGGTAGATCATGCCTGCTCAGCCTGATAGACTTCTTCGAGTCTGTCACCAGAGCTGTGGATGAGGGCAGGGTAGTTCACACAGACTACCTAGATCTTGCCAAGGCCTTCAACACCATCCCTCACTCATGTATCAAAGATAGACTCACTAAACTAGGCATAAACCCTGTGCCATAAGATGGGTTGCCAACTGGCTCACTGATAGAACCCACACTGTGAAAGTAGCAGACTCCAAATCTGACTACCGACCAGATACAAGTGGTGTCCCACAGGGATCGGTCCTAGGTCCTCTTCTGTTTGGCATCTTCTTCTCTGAAGTTCAAGGCAAATCAAGTGGACTCTGGCTGTCCATGTTCGCAGATGATTGCAAACTGGGAGCCATTATTGATTCTCCAACTGATGTAGACATTCTACAAAAAGGCCTCACTGACACCAATGACTGGTGCCAGAACCATGGCCTTAAGCTCAATGCCAAAAAGTGCATTGTCATTCCCTTTGGGAAAAATTTGGTGCCCATGAACTACCACATAGCCAGTCATCCACTAAACACCGAAGATGTGATAAGAGACCTGGGGACACAGGTTGACAGCAACCTCTCCTTTGATAAACACATTGCCACTGTAGTCAGAAAGTCCTTCTATATGGCACATCTCATTACAAAAGGTTTCTCATCCAGGAAGAAAGAGATCATAATCCCTCTCTACTCGTCCCTCATTAGACCTATTATAGAATACAACACCCCATTTGGTATGTACCTCACTAGACACCTACAACAACTGGATAGGCCAAAAAATACCTCACTAAGAGGATCTTAGGCCTTAGACACAGTTTATTATCAAAAAATCGAAGCAAACTTGGTCGACTCCACTTGTCGAATGCTGATATTGCCGAACTACAAACCTCACCCCTATCTCGACCCATGTTAAAACCCATCCATAGGTCGAATTTGTTTTGTGATTCAGCAATCTCAGTGTTTGACAATGAGTTTCGAATTCTTTCGGTTGACCATATGTGGGTCGACTGAGTTCGTTTCGAATTTTTGATAGTAAACCCTTAGACACATGCCCTATATGGATAGACTCAAAAAAACTTCAGCTATACTCTGTCTCTTATCGCCTAATTAGAGGTGATCTCTGTTTAACCTACAAAGCCATGTATGACCCAGAGCTGCTAGATATGCTACACCTAAAGAAATCCCAATCCTTCCGTGCCAGACGCTCCAGGGACCTAAACCTCATTACCACAATAAACAGAACATGCTGGAGGGACAGGTTCCTAACCCAGAGACTTCCCATACTCTGGAACAAACTTCCCATTCACGTCAAGCAGAGCACTTCACTGGCCCTCTTTAAGAGAAATCTTGACGAGTGGGTGGGTAATAGGAAGTTCACCCAGGGGATCACTTCACTGGCCTTGCTTGACAGAGGCACTGGGAACTAACTTTGGGCAGCATGATGCCAGGGAATCTTCTTGGGCTAGGCTTATTTAGGCCATTAGCCTAGTACACACCTATGTACCTATGAACCTATGGCTTCTGCCAAATTTACTTTAATGTTAACTGTTGCTAGGAAAATAGCACTTTTCCAGTCTCCTGAAGCTATAATATTGAGACAGCTATTATTCAACTGCAGTGCTGGGGTAACATGACAGCTGCAAAGGCAAACTAGTGGGGGCTGTTGTTTTTCATTATAGTCATATTTTTGATAAGTCCCTTAGATTTTTAAATGTTAAAGATAAGTCAGAGTTATATTATTTTCAAAAATATCTTTATAAACCAGTTGATGTTTCCAGAATTATATATGGTGTTTGTCAATTATCACTAGTGTCTTTAGTTGACATAATGTGTATCTTCCTGTGATGCCATGTATTTTTTTTGTAATATTCCTAAGTTTTAAATTAACATAACTATAGAAATATTACACATCTTCATAAACACACATTTAAATAGAAATATCTTCATAACTTTTTTAATTTATATTTTTCTGACCACACAGTCTGACTGAGCTTAGTCCATTTTCACGAGAAGCATAAGGTATTAAGTTCCCCAATTATAGTTTCACCACAGTTATAGTATACTGTAGTTACACTATAATTGTCATTCTTAGGTTCTCAAACCAGTGTCTAGACTCAGTGGTCAGTGAAGAACATTGATTCCATAGTATTGTAAATACATCATTTCCCGTATAACCAAGTATAACTTTTCTTTGAAAAGTTCTGAGTTATTAACATTCTTGATCACTTCAGGCAGTACTCTGGGAAGTACCTGTATTATGAAGATATCCCTCATTTTTGTTTTATTCAGTTCCATGTTCATTCTTATAGATAAACCACAAAAGTTTCTTATGGGTTTTCAAGTGTGGCAATTGAAAAAATCTTTCGATATTTTAGATATGTTGACACCAAAGGCTAGACATAACTTACCACACAACAATCTGTATCTACGCTTCGGTCTCTGTAACTTTTCTTTATACATCAGATGTTTCACACTCTCAAGCAAACATACCTGACTTGGGTTAAACAAACAAAAAGTAGAGATGTACTTTGCAATGGGCTTAGCTGTTTAATTGTTCAGTTGTTCAGTTGTTCAGTTATTTAGTATAACTGTGTTTAGACCAAAGGTCATTTATACCACAGACTCCAAATCAGTAGAGAAAGCACTACTCCCTACTTAAGTGTCAAAATTATTTTTAAATAATTGTAATGACTGTGATTGATGTATGTCTAAAGGAAGATTGTTCTACTTGTGGACCAATGACTATGAAAGGTGTCTACATCTCAAAGTACTCCTACAGTTTCCTACCTTATATGTGTAAGAAACATCTCCTGTTTTAGCCTTATACGAGTCAGATGATGTGAGATGTACAAAGATTGAAAGATTGCTGAGTTCTACACCAATGCTTTATACGAACACCTGTATAACTGCATTGACTCAGCTGTACCTGATCGGAACAAAACACGCTCCTGAAGGAAGAGCAAACCTTCTTGGTGGACAACTGCCATTAACAGGCTTTACAATAAGAGGAAGAAATTGCTGTCTAATAGTAAGAGGGAGTGAGCCCTAAACTGGAAACACTCCCTTCTCAGCTTAAACAAGCAAATAAGACTTCTTGTGAAGTCCTCCAAAGCAAACTACAAATCCAAATTAGCTTCTTCAACTAAGGACAACCATAAGGCATTCTTTAGTTACATAGGATCATAGGAAGTTACTAGGGTAATGGCCCTTGGGGCCTTACAAGCCTAGCGAAGTTCTTACCCTTATTTCACGATCAGCACCTACTGCTCCTGTCCAAGAGGGACACATGGAACCGCCGGGGTGAATTTACGGTCACCCATCCATTCGTCCAGATTGTGTTTGAAGAGGGCCAATGAAGTGCTCTGTTTGACATGAAATGGAAGTCTGTTCCAAAGGTGTGGTAACCTCTGGGAGACAAAGGTGTCCCTCTAGCAGATTTTATTAATGTCACATACCAGGTTAAGTCTTTAGAGCGAGTAACTCTTGTACAATTTGACTTTTGGATATGAAGCATTTCCAGTAATGCAAGATCAGAGATTGCCTTATATGCAAGGCAGAGATCACCTGTGAGTAGTCTGTGTGAAACAGAATAATGTGACAGTCATTTCAGATGATCCCCATAGGAAAGATAGTAAGACCTTGAATTTTCCTTGTGAGGAACCTTTGTGGTTTCTCCAATTGTTGCAGGTGCTTAGAAAGGTACATATCAAAAGGGGCATTGTACTCAATTATTGGCCTGATGAGGGAAGAGTACAGGGAGGTAATAACTTATTTTTTTTCTGGAGGCAATGCTCTTACTTATTAAATGATGAGCAATATAGAATGCCCTTCTTACCACTGTGGAGACATGGTGGTCAAAAGTAAGGTTGCTGTCCACCTGTGTGCCCAGGTCTCTTACCACTGAGTGCATACTTCAGGTGTTGCTCTTGATGTTGTAGTTAGCAGGAACATCACTTTTGACAAAAGGAATGATAATACATTTTTTTGCATTGAGTTTAAAACCATGAATTTGGCACCAGTCATTTGTTTGTGTAAGACCCTCTTGTAGGATGTTGACATCATTTGCAGATTCTATGACTGTTCTCAATTTGCAGTCATCAGCAAACTTTGTCAGCCACAGACCTTTAGTTTTTGCTTATACTTTGGAGAAATAGATTCCAAACAGTTGAGGTCCCAGGATTGATCCCTGTGGAACACCACTGGTTACAGGGCTGCTGTTAGAGGTGGATTCCCCTATTTTGACTATATGAGTTCTATCAGTGAGCCAGTTAGCGACCCCTCTAATGATATAAGGGTTGATGCCTAGTTGAGTGAGTTTGTCAATGATGCCTGAGTGGGGGACAGTGTCAAATGCCTTGGCTAAGTCCAGGTAGGCTGTATGCACAGATTTACCCTTGTCCAGGGCCTTGGTGACTGTCTTGAAGAAGTCCACCAGGTTTAACAGGCATGATCTCCCTTTGACAAATCCAAATTGAGTAGGATCAAGTGTTTAGAGATTACCTATATCTTTGTTCATAAGGTCCATGATGATTTACTCCATGGCCTTGCAGATAAGATTGAGGTAGTTTTTAGATGGAGTTTTTACCGTAGGAATTTTGTTCTTGAGACACTGCCTAAAAACAGGCACTATGGTGTTGGCAAGAGTCTTAGCCAGTAGCCAAAATCCCAGGGGTGACAGATGAAGATCATGTCTGGCAAAGCATCGAGGTCTGTCGATCCTGTCATCACAGGCTGACAGATAGTGGATCCCCTTGGAATGACACCAGAAGCTAAGACAATTATTGAAGTCAGTAATTTTCTGTTTATATTGAGGCATCATCCTAGGTGAAGGTAAAATGCTGCTTAAGGCTAGGGACGTATCTGCCTAAGACACATAGTCCGAGGGCTCAGTCATGTCTCTCTTCATATAGGCCATAGAGGTACATCTCAAGTCGTTCACACCAACATGGACTCTGACAGAGTCATCACAGTACCTGTTGTTGAGGCACTTGAGTGCATGTGTGATATGGCATATCCTGGCACCTGACAGACAGCTGGCTGTGACCTTTAACTTATCCAGCCTGGTGAGAGGGACATCAATATGTTTCACGATTAAATCACATATGACTAATATGTCTGATTTTGTGTTTTCCATTAAGGGTTTGACCGGTGAGACACTGGTGAGTGAACTATTATGTGTAATGTGTTCTGCATAGGAAGTATTATATGCAGCTTGCTTGTGTTTGTGTTTTGTAGGTCTCTGATATTTAGGTATGTTTCTGGTGAGGACCTCTGCATATGTAGGTATGTGTGATGTAGGTTTGGGTTGAGTAGGAGGTGAGTTGTGCATGCTGACAACCTGCTCATTGTCATATGTACTGACTGATGTGTGACAGAGCATGGATTCAAGGTTCGTAATATAGTTGTATCTCTCACACATTGTTTTTGTTTGTACAAGGAGTAGAGGGTTGCCTGTGAACATGAGACAGTTGGTACACTGCCTCAGGATGCCCATGTTGACCAAGCTGGCTGGAGAAACTGTGGGAAATTTTCTGTCCATAGTGATAGGTAAATTTATATTATCAGGAAAAGAGGTCACACTTAGGAGTGACTATTGTGTGAGAGGTGTGACAGTAGAACAGGGCTGGGAGAAACCACTGGAGGACCACAACCAAAGTGCTAAGGGAAATTTTAAAAAACAAAATGTTTGCATCTGTAACCACCAATGGTAACCACCACTACGCAGTAATGCACGATGGAGCACTACACACAAACATGTGCAAATGCAGGATTAAATAAAACAAGAAAATACCCTTTTTAACTCAAACAAGCTAATAAGAACTCTCTCTCTCTGAGCTGTAGTCCAGTCACCCTCAATTAGAAAGGACCCAGACAGCACTGTCCTCGCACAAGGGTGTAGAAGGGCCTTCACCAACAAAGGTGGTTTGAAGTTGATGCTCAGATGTTACAAAACAGACTCAGAAATAGCAAACTTGGAACTGGGCAGTGCTACAGCTGAACTAGTACAGTGTACAGTAAAATGTGACCAAAAAATAGTTCAGACAATTCAAACAGACAGTGGAATGCAGATACAAATTAGAAGTGCTGTATTAGAGCAAAAGCATGCATTTATAGTTAGTTTGGAAGCAACTGATGCCTCAGATATTTCAGTATCTCAGTGAAGAGCTGATTTTAGTGCTCAAGTGATACTAAACAGTCTAGATTCAGTGAGTCGGAATCTAGCCTCTGCTATAAAATGCAGTAGTACTAGACATTAATAGTGCATAAAATCACAGTCACAACTGCAGAAGGCAGTTTAAATACTAAAGCAATTCTCCAGCAATTCCCAACATAGAATGGTGTAGGCCACACTCTCCCACCACAAGAGTCTAGACAATGGATCTTCCTGATGTAAAACAACTAGTTTTGGAGCACAAGTGTTTAACCCAGAACTAAGACACTTCAGAATAACTAAGAGACTTCAGACTAACAGACACAATGGGCCTACAATCAGCAATTTCCAGCCAGCAGGGTGCAGGCTACCCTCTCCAGCCACAGAGTTTAGACCAGAAATTCTCCTAATGTAAAGGAAGTGGTTTGGAACCCAAGTGCTTAAACCAGAGTAAATACACTTAAAAATAACAGGCACAATAAGCCTTCACCAGAAATTCCAGCTTAGAAGGGTGTAGGCTACACTCTTCCACCACAAGAGTCCAGACCACAACCCTCCCAATGTAAAGTAACTCATTTGGAGCCCAGGTGCTTAAACCAGAACTAAGACACTTTCAGAATAGCAGACACAATGGGCATTCAACCAGCAATTCCAAGATTAGAAGGGTGTAGGCTATACTCCCCCACCACAAAAGTCTAGATCACAAATCCTCCTAATGTAAAATAATTGTTTTGGAACCCACATGGTTAACTTACAACAATGGGTACAGTAGGCCATCACTCAGCAATTCCCAGCTCAGAAGGACATAGGCTACACTCTCCTCCCACAAGCGTGCAAACCACAAGCCTTCTTAATGTAAAATAACTGGCCTGAAGCCCAAGTCCTTTAACCAAAACTTAGACACTTAGTAACAATTAGAATTTATTCAGGCTACTAACAAGAGTAATAAATGCAGCAGAATAAATGCAGTTGCACACTATAAGAACCAAGCAGTAAAAGCAAAATAAAGTAATAAAGTAGGAAGAGACACAAAAACAGTAAAAGCAGCTGAATAAAGTGTTTTTTTTTTTTAATTCAGTAGGAAGGTAGGAAAAGAAGATAATTCAAGATAAAGAAACTAAGGGACACAATTACAGTAAAAGCAGCTGAATATATGTAGATCGGTCACTAATAGAACCCATTTAGTCATAATAGGGGAATCCACCTCCAACAGCAGATCTGCAACCAGTGGTGTTCCACATGGATCAGTCCTGGGACCTCTACTGTTTGAAATCTATTTCTCTGAAGTACAAGCAGAAATTAAGGTCTGCATCTGATAAAGTTTGCAGATGACTGCAAACTGGGAGCAGTCATGGAATCCCCAAATTATGTCAACATCCTGTAAGAGGGTCCTACACAAACAAATGATTGATGCCAAAGTCAATGCAAAAAATGTAGTACCTTCCCTTTCAGTAAGAGAAATGTTCCTGCTAGCTACCATATCAACAGAGATGCCATAAGTACATACTCAGTAGTAAGAGACTTGGGCACACAGGTAGACAGCAACCTTACCTTTGACCACCATGTCTCCACAGTGGTAAGAAGAGCACTATATATTGCACATCTCATAAGTAAGAGCATTGCGTCCAGAAAAAAAGAAGTTATAACCTCCCTGTACTCTTTCCTCATCAGGCCAATAATAGAGTACAATGCCCCTTTTGTTATTTACCTTTCCAAGCACCTGCAGCAATTGGAGAGACCACAAAGGTTCCTCACAAGGAAAATTCAAGGTCTTCAGCATCTGTCCTATGTGGATCATGTGAAATCACTGTCACTTTATTCTGTTTCATACAGACTATTCAGAGGCAATCTCTGCCTTGCAGATAAGGCAATCTTTGCCTTTGCTTTATAGGAAATGCTGCATACCTGCGAGTCAAATTGTACACAGGTTACTTGCTTTAAAGTCCTTAACCTGGTATGTGACATAAATAGAACCTGCTGGAGGGACAGATTTGTCTCCCAGAGGTTGCCACATCTTTGGAACAGACTCCCACTTCATGTCAAACAGAGCACCTCATTGGCCCTCTTCAAATGCAATCTGGACGATTGGATGGGTAACCATAAATTCACCCCGGAGTTCCAACTGTGTCCCTCTTGGACAAGGGCAATAGATACTGATCATAGAAATAAAGGTAGAACTTGGCTAGGCTTGTAAGGGCCCTAGGGCCATTAGCCTAGTACCTTCCTATGATCCTATCACCCTATGTGTAAGCTAGAATATGTCCCTAGCTGCCATAGTCCTAAATAATAATCCTACTTGTTTCATGGCATGATATTGGGAAGTGTATGTGTGTTCCTTGAAGTTTAATTTAATATCTGTCAAAATACAAAGGTCCTTAAGCACATTCACTTGTTCCAGAAATACTTTATATAAAGTGATACTGTAGTCTACTGAGCATTTCCCAAAACCATATATTTGCATTTAGATGTGTTGAATTGAAAATGTAATGCTTTTGTCCAAAGTTCCGTGCTTGAATTTAGACATTTAATTTGCTTAAGACATTGTTGTTTCTAAGTTCTTCTAATTTTACAGTCATCTGTATGTTTAGCAAGCCACACTTGCAGCTGTCTGGGAAAGGTTTACTGTAGTAAAAAGAATAGTATGGAATGTGACACTAATGCCTGGGGTATACCTGTGGTTACATGTTTGTCCCTTAATAATGAATTTTCTGTTATCACCCTTTGAACTTGATTTGATAACCAGTTGCAAATCCAGTCCTTGAAGTATTGATATGTATTAAGAGAGTTTAGTGTGAACAGAATTACTTGTTGAAGAAATGTGTCAAATGCCTTGGCCAAATCCAAATACATGGCCTCAGTTGATAACCTCCAATTATTAGCCAAGTTTACATAATCACCAAAGTCATTCAAGTTTGTTAAAGCAGAAAAAACACTTACGAAACCATATTGAGAAGTATCCATTGACTTATCTTTTGTTGGACTAAGCTAGTTAGAAGATATCTTTCAAAAACACTTCCATATTATGTATGTCATGCTTACTGATGAATAAGCAGATGATAAGCATGTGTCTCCACTCGTGAAGCAACTAAATGACTCTTCCATTCTGATGGTTTACAGCAGTGTTTTAGACGAGTATGAAGAAGATAGTGATAGAACCAGTGTTTCTTGTAATGATTTTACAAAGAGTGCACTAAGAAAGTCAGGGCCATGCTACTAGTTCTTTTCACAAGTTTCAAGCTATTTCCTGTTACATGTACTTCAAAACAGGAACATTTTAGATTCTCTTTGGAGTACATGTTTTGTACTGTTGTTTCTAGTGAGTTAGAACTATTTGTTTAGGGGTGAATAATAAGTGCTAAATTTCTCAGTCTGTTCAGTTGGTTCATAGATGTATGGTGTTATTCATAATTATAGGCCTTATTAACTGTTTTGCTTTATGCTAGGTGTTAACATAATTATAACATGCCATTTTGTTATTTTTATCTATCACAAAGTTCTTTCATAAGTGGATTTTGACTCAGCTATATCTCCTTCTTGTTTCTGTCAAGTAGGATATTTCTTTTAGAAGGGCAAGGATTTTTTTACTTGTTTTGGTGACCTTTCAATCAAGCAGAAAGTTTTGCATAAGATGATTTAATATTCTTTATTTTTGTTACAGAGTTAAAGGCTGTAATACAGTAATCATATGAAACTCCCCATCCATTTTTAGCATGTGCAGATGAAACTTTTGCCCAGTCAGCATTACTTCTTCTTCTTTCGGCTTATTCCCATTTAGGGGTTGCCACAGCGGATCACCTGTCCACTCATGATTGGCAGTGGAGTTTTACAGTGTCAAGTTGCCCAACCTTCCATAGAAGGCACACACACGCACACACTCATGCCTAGGGCCAATTTAGAGTGTCCAATCCACCTACAGCATGTCTTTGGGATGTGGGAGGAAACCGGAAAACCCAGAGGAAACCCACGTGGCCACAGGGAGGACATGCAGACTCCACACAGAAGGCACCCCAGCTGAGAATCGAACCGGAGATCCTCTTGCTGTGAGGCGGTAATGCTAACCGCTGCACAGCCATGGCCGCCCTGCTCAGTCAGCATTACTAAAGTTCCTTTTTTAATTTGTCATTTTTGTAAGGCCTTACAGTTAAACATCTTAGTTGCCTTCTTATATTGTTATTTTTCATGTTAAGTATAATAGCATAGTTATTACATTTACCCAAACCTTCAACAACCTTAAGGTTGTTAATAATACTGCTACAGTTTAAGACTGAGTCTAGAATTTTGTTGTTTCTACTGCTAGAATATACTGCTCATGTTGCACCTTTTATGTTAACTGTTTCTAAGAATATTTGTTCATAAGATGAAGAATGTTCATCTGCTCTCGTAGTAGGATAATTAAAGTCACTAATAATCAGGTCTGCACAGGAAGGGATTATGTTCCCTTGGATTTAGAAAAGTATCAAGTGCACCTCTGCTGTTTTATGTCTTTTATAACATGGAGTTATGCGCAAATTTATTCTCTTGAATTAGGCCTTCCAAAACTGCTTCCTGAATTTGTACATCCAATTTTAGAAATGATTGCCATTATAATTGTGGGATGGACTAAAAATATAATACCACCACCATGCCTGTTATTAAATAATTTTAAAGTGTTACTTGCATCCCAGCATTCTATGATAATGGCTATTTGATGGTTACAGTTTTTTAATGTAAATAGTAATGTCTTTCTTCTTTATAGTGTATATAGTTTCTGGTAATTGCTTTGCTTGTCTTTCTGTAAAAAAGTAGTAAATGTAGTCAAAAATATTCTGCCAATGTAATTGGAACATAAAAATATCTTAAGTGTAGACCATTTCTTGAAATAAAATCTCCAGTCATCATTACATTCCTCCCAACCTGTAATAACAGGGCTTTTTTTCTCATAGCAGAATTGTCTTAACCGGTTATCATATAACCTTGCTTTGCTGAAATAATAATCAGATAACGTAGGAGAGGGAAGAATGTCACAAAACTCTGGAAAAGTATAATTTTCAATATGTTGTATATCACTTTTCAGGTAATTCAGTGCAATTCCCTTTACGTCATTCATTCCTTCAGTAAAAATTATATGACTGTACTTGATGACTAATTAGCCTAACACCAGGTAGTCCTCTAATGCAAAATCACAAAATTATTGTACAGTATTGTTACAAATAAAAATAGTGATTAAACAAAGTAGTTGAGCATACAAAACAGTAAATTTTTATGAAAACATAAGTAAGCAGTATGTAAAAGTATGAGCCTGTATATTATTCACACTTCAAAAGTTCAGGATAGATACAAATGTTTTCAGTGAAGAAGGGCTGCTCTCCTAGATGTCAGAGATATCCATTTAATTTATTCCAGTCACCAACAATTGTTCAGTCTTCCTTTGGAAGAACCCATCTATGTTCTACTCAGAGAATGCAACTACTAGCTTAGAATAGAATCTAGTCTATTTATTTATTTATTTATGTATATTTGTTTACCAGGGTAGATGTTTAAGTAGCGAAAATTTGAAGGAAACTAAGAAGTGAGAGAGCCAGAGCAGCAGCAAAGAAAATTACACAAAATGAACTAAATTAAAACAACAATCTCATTGCTTGTAGGTATTCAGTCCCATACATATCACAGCTTTCTCAAGAAAATATTGTTGGATATTTACAAAACTTAATGTATAAGCCAGTTAGTATAGTAATTAAATGTGCATGTGTTTAGTCACATATTTAATTATAGTTAAATGTCCACATATTTAATTCCCTCTGTCCAAAAGAAAACCAGAAATGGATGAATATTGCAAAGGAAATAAAAGGAATTTCTAGCAATGTAGGATTGGCGGTACAGAGGGAGATCATAGTGTCATTTGATGTTTTGTTTTGGTTGGGACAGTACTAGATTGTGAAGAAAGTAGTTGTTAGAACCATTTAGATTATTTCAGCTCAGTTTTAGCATTTATTCTGGTTCAGGAGTTTATGATCTTT
This sequence comes from Protopterus annectens, assembly GCF_019279795.1. NCBI lineage: Eukaryota > Metazoa > Chordata > Ceratodontiformes > Protopteridae > Protopterus > Protopterus annectens. The sequence goes on along the minus strand of NC_056733.1, from coordinate 747,263,271 downwards.
GTTCTTGAATACTTAGTTTCTTGCTGGTTAAGAGTGTTTATTCTTTTTTATTGCTGACAACTTGTTACGTTTTTTGATGCAGAGTTACAGAAGACTACTTCACTTTTGCTAGTGATAAGCATTTTGAGTGAGTGGATCTTAACCGTCTGTGGGAGTGGTTATGTTAAATCTTTAAAAAAGGTTACTTTGCTGTGGCTTTGATGTGTCTTGAAGGCAGATGAAAGCAACCCTAAGCTGCATATAGTGCAAACTGTTTTTAAAATTAAAACATTGTTCAGTTATTAAAGGTTATACAGCGGTGTCCTGTAGAATGGCACACAGAAGCAGATTTGAGTTTTTGTATTGTATGCTGATACAAGTTTGGTTTGAGGATGTTTAGATATATTGGTAAACAGGATTGTTCTGAAAAACACTTTGGAGTGTATTCATGCAGAAATATGTTTAATACTTGTAGAAGAAGACAGTAAGGATTTAATTCTGCAGGGACTCCTCATTGTCTGATTGCATTTTATAACTATTAGGTCAATGTGTGAGTCAAGTGTGATCCCTAAATATTTGATAGACTTGATTGTTCGGTAGGAGAGCCATTAGCAGAGGAAATGTAAAATATACATGATGCATATTAAAAATCAGTTGCACATCGGGCCTTCCACAAGAACATATATCATTTTTGTAACCTGCTTATTTATATTTGAAGTATTAACAAAATATGGAAAATATCAATTTTAGAATTGTGTGTAACACTCAATGTATCATGACTTGTAATGATGAAAAACAATATATTTTTTTCTGTGTGACACAACAATTCAAATGAAACCTAAAAGAGTTTTATCTTCTTTCTCTACTTATTTCATGTGCTTTAAAATATTAAAATGCCAGATGGCACATAGTGAATGAAAAAAAAAAACTTGAGTGTAATGAAGTTACTCAAGTACTGGAGGCAAAGGGACTGCAGCTAAATGATAGTAAATGAAGTCTGTAAGGAGTAAAGAGTTAATTCCCCCCTCTGCCTACACTTAGGCCATACATACAGTGATTTGCAAATAACATCACTCTGCCAATAGCATTGTACTGGTTTTGAGTACATAGATAAACATCTGTGTACAAAAATACCAGAATAGTTGGCTCCTTAGTGCAGTGCATGATGCTTCACTGATCTTTGTTTGGAGTCCTAAAACTCAGAAAGAGGAAACACACTGAAAATGTAAAGTAAAATTGTCGGAAGATTTATTACATCATGCACTCGTAAGTGAAGATGTTCTGTAGTCCTGTCTCGCCTTCTGTAGTCCTGTCTCGCCTTCATTCTTACATATGGGTTCGGAGCTGATCCTCGGCTCTGACTCAGCCGATTACAAAGCTCGAAGTCTCTCAGTTGGCTCATGGCAAGGTAGGTATCCCATAGTGCACTAGTAAGAATCCCCAGATCTCGTTTGCTGCGTCTACGAGTTCAGAAGTGCTTCTTTCTTGGCCATGGCTAAGTTGGATATTTTCATTACTATTATTGTCCTTCTTGATATTTTTGCACATAATATAGCTTAGTTTACATAGTTTAGGTCATAGTTATTACAGGTAGTAAATATTAGTCTGTTTTTCTATTTTTCTGAAGTTACTGTTGAGAACTTGTTGGCCGTTTCTAGGCCCATTTTTGCTCTCCGAGTGGTATCCCTTCTGTGTGCTAGTTTTTTAGATAGTTTTTCTATTAGCGCAGGTCAGCGTTTGTGTTAGAACCTTTTCTTCTAGTATTGTATTTCACTAGAATAGTATTCTTGTGTGCAGTGTTGTTTACTATTCTTATTAGCTAGTATTTAGCCTGTTGTTTAAATTTAAATTTTGTAGTAGCTTTTCTTCTGACTTAGCTTCTTTCCTGTTTTGATAGCTAAGTCCATTTAAGTTAGAAGACCTAGCCCTCTATTAACCTTTTTCTGGTGTTGTTTCCTCAACAGGGCTAGGCCCATTTAACTTAGATGACCTAGTCCTCTGTTTTTTGCTCGTCTTGTGTGTTTATCTTTAGTAGGGTGATGCCCGTTTAAGTTAAAGGACCTAGTCCTCCATTGTGTTTTCTTGTGTGCAGTAATTCTTGCAGGGCAAGGCCCATTTAAGTTAGAGGACCTTGTCCTCTCCTTCTGCTTTTAATAGTGTTCTGTTTGTGTGAAGCAAGTCTAAGGATCATAAACCTTCAGGTTTTAAAAAGTGTCTGAAGTGCTCCCAAAAAATGTCAATAACTGATGGGCATAGTAACTGTGTTTACTGTCTCAGCGCCATTCATCTTCAGGAAACATGTTCTTTCTGTCACTCCTTCAGCTCTTGAGTTCTCCAAGAAAGGAAGAACAAACTAATCCTGAAAGGTCTCCTTAAGCCTTCCTTTCAGGAGGATTTAGCCAGCTCTTCATCCTCACACTCCAAGTCTCCTTCTTCAAAGAAAGAGAAGGTCAAGTAGGCCAAGAGACATTCTCCTGCACCGACTATTTTGTCTGGACCTCCTCAAACAGTTTTGATATTGGACAAGTCTTCTACCTGTTCGACTGCACTGCCCTCAGAGCCAGTTGAGGATATCAATACTGACACTCCAGTATCGGCCCCAAGTTTTTCGGAGCCTGTCCAGAGAGTTATTGCCAGTCTCCCAAACTTTATGATCTCCTACAGTGCAGAGATCTAGGTCGCCTACCTTGTCATCCAGATCCTCCAAGAGCCTTTCTGAAGAGGATGTAGAGAGAGTAGTGCTTAGACTCTTGAAGTTATCGGTTTTACCAAAATTGTTACTGGCTCTGACCCAGTTGGTTTGGGAGCCATCTAAGACCATTCTCCCTGTTGCTGTTCCTCCTCTGAGCCATGTTGGTCCTTCTGAGCCATAGCTTTTGGTGCCACTTGTTGTGGAATCCTTGGTTCCAGCACCTCTTATGCCTGTCTCGGAGCCGAGTTCCTCTCTGACACCTTTGGCACCTTCTTTGGTGTCTAGGAGCCGAAGCTCACCAGTCAACCCAGACAGGGACGCTTGGACCCAAACTTCTTCGGTTCCAACCCTACCTCTCGGTGCATCGGCTAGGTTGAGCTCGGATCCTACATCCTTCTCGGAGTCGATCGCTTTGGAGCTGAGGGCTACTTCCATTTCCTCAGAACTGGGACTGTCCTCGGAGCCAGAGAGGTCTGCATTTGAGATGATGAGGAGCGTGCTGTCTAGGTCGTCAGCTCCACACAAGGGTACCAATGCTCTTCCCCTCAGCAGAGACCCGCAGCCTCAGGAGCCCCCGTTCGGTGGCCCCCAGTCTTCCGAGACCACCCCAGAATACCCTTCTGAGGAGCCCCCTTGGAAGAGAACTTGTAAGAGCATGTAGACTCCCAGGATGAGTCCATCACCTCACACACTGACCTCGAGAAGTCAGTAGCGTCCCTTAGGTCATCCTGTGATGATATCTCCTTTGTAGATATCTTAGAGAGCCTGAAACAGAGAGGTGGCTGGCCCACTGTCACCCCTTCTGATGAGGAGTCAGTGTACCTGAAAGCTTCCAGGTCTCAACCTTCAGCCTCTTGGGTGTCTCCACCTTTCGATGAGCTCCTGGACCTAATTAGTTGAAAGGTGTTGGAAACTCCTGATGCCGTGGAACCAGTCCCCAGAAGGCCCAACAAATTTATCTCAGCCCCCAAAGAGAAAGAGTTCTTGACCAAAGGTGTGCCTGTAGATGCCATGGTGCTGGCAGCAGCCACAAAGCAGGAACTAGCGGAGACTTCTATATCTATCCATCCACCAAACAAGGAGTCTCGAACGATGGATAGATACGGGAAGCATCTCTTCTCTTCAGCGGCTTTTACACTCAGATCGCTGAATTACCTCACTCATTTTACTAGGCTTCAAAGTGATCTCCTAAAGGAACTAGGAGACACTCTCCAAGGTACATCAGCTGAAGGAGTTCCCAAGAAAGTTATTGCTCAGTTGTTCACCTTAAACTCCATTGTTAACTCCTCCATGAGGCTGATATCGTATGCAGCAGATGGAGCGAGTAGGGCAGCGGGTTCAGGAGTTTCCCTTAGGAGACACTCCTGGATGTGTTTATGTAACTTTGCAGAGCCCTTCAAATCTACTTTTACCAACGCCCCGTTTGACGGTTCCTCTTTGTTTGGACCAAAGGTAAAAGATGCACTCACCAGGTGCGAGCAGGAAGGGAAAACTCTCTCTGCCGTGGGAGAACGTTTTTCCCTCCCTTCTAGACCATATCCCAAGGGTCAGTGAGGCGGGAAAATGTGGTTCAAGAAATCCCAGAGATTTTTCCCGGACATACAGGGTGATTCCTCCTTCAGAGGCAAAGGAGGAGGAGCTAATGGTAGATGTTGCCCTAGAGGCAGGGGGGGCCTGCGAAATCAGGGTGGCCGCGATTCCTTTTGTGGATGTCTCTGTCAGCGCTTCTGAGGTGGGGCCCAACTGTGCTTCTCTGGAGCCAGTCGGGAGTCGCTTTTCTTTGTATCCAGAAACCTGGCTCAACATCACCCAGGACAAGGGGGTGCAAAGAATAATCACCAGAGGATACTCCACACCCTTCTTTCTCCCACCCCATACCACCAAGAAGATCCCAAATGTTCTACCCAATCACAGGGATCAAGCAACCATAGAAGTTCAAATGTTGCTTACAAAGAGAGTCATCCAAACCGTCCCCGCAGACCAGATAGGATTCAAAACTTACTCCAGATTCTTTTTAGTGCCAAAACGAACAGGGGACTGGAAGCCCATTTTGGACCTCAGCAAATTAAACGAATCAGTGAAGAAGTCCAAGTTCCAAATGGTAACACTGCAGTCTATACTCCCTCTGTTAGGGAAAGGCAATTGGATGTGCTCCATAGACCTCCAAGATTCGTACTACCACATCAAAATGGACTGAGCATTGAGGAGTCATGTACGCTTCCATCTGGGAGCTAGTCATTGCCAGTTTCATGCTCTGCACTTTGGTCTCACCACAGCTCCCAGGGTGTTCACCAAATGCATGGCAGTAGTGACAGCTCACTTGAGACATATTGGAATCCAAGTGTTTCCATACCTGGATGACTGGCTCCTGACCTCCACCACCAGGCACCTACTTCCACAAGCCAGGGATTCAACCATTCAGCTCTGCACCCAGCTAGAGATTACGATAAATTGGGAAAAGTCTGCCTTATTGCCCTCTCAATATGTGATTTTTATATGTGCAGAAATAGACACAGTCACCATGATGGCTCATCTTCCTTCAGACAGAATACAAAATCTTAGACAACAGATATACAGTCTACTTCCTCAACAAAGGGTCAAAGTCACGACAGTGCTGAAACATTTAGGGACCATGGCTTCTACCATAACTCTAGTTCCACTAGCCAGACTACATATGCGAATCCTTCAGTGGCTACTCTTTTCCCAGTGGTCTCCTCGACAACTGCCTCTGTCTCATCCTATTCTGATAACAGAATCTTGCAAAAAGGACCTTCGTTGCTGGATTCAACCCGATCAACTAACGACAGGAACACCTTTCCTTCCTTGCCAACCCATTGGAACTGTGACCACAGATGCCTCCCAGATAGGGTGGGGGGGCATTATCTAGGCAGGACTGTCTGAGGCAGATGGTAAGATCATGAGGCTCACTTGCATATCAGTGTCCTAGAGATGAGAGCAGTGCTTCTAGCGTTGCAAGCACTTCACGACTTTCTTCCTGTACGGACGATAGCAATCAAATTGGACAATATGTCAGTGATATGGTATTTAAACAAACAAGGAGGAACCAGATCTTACCCCCTATGTCAGGAGGCTCTTTTGTTTGGCAGTGGGCAATATCTTCCCAACGCTTTCTAGCAGCAATGCATATCCCAGGGACAACCAATGTGATAGCCGACAAGCTCAGCAGGGCAATCTTGATGCGTCACGAGTCGTCTCTGAATCAGAAAGTTGCTGAACAGATTTTCCGTAAATGTGGACAGCCTTGCTGCGATCTGTTTTCCAGTCCAATCAATGCCAAATGCTGCAGCTACTTCTCCCTTATCCCCCCTCTGGGGGAGACACCGAGAGATGCACTTGTTCACAATTGGCCTCCGGGACTTCTTTATGTATTTACTCCCTTTCCACTGATATCGAAGGTGATCCAGAAAGCAAATACCTTGGGAAGCAGAATGATTCTTATCCCTCCTTACTGGCCTCATCAGATTTGGTTCCCCTTTCTCGGGCCTCATCTTCTAGACGATCCATGGACTCTGGACCCAGTTCCAGACCTCTTGACACACATGTCAGGCACCCTCCACCCCTGCCTCCACACCCTCAACTTGACAGCGTGGCTGCTCCACTACCATCCCTAGTCAGGCTTCATGATTTTTCACCTGCAGTTACCCATATCCTCACGTCTTCCCATAAGCCTTCCACGAGGAAATTATATGCTAGCAAATAGAAAAGATTTTCTATCTGGGCAAAAGAAAAAAACGTAGATCCTTACACAGCCTCAATTCCCTTGTTGTTAGAATTCCTAACCAAACTTTTTCATCAGGGATCAGCTGCTGCTACAATCAAAGTTCAACTGGCAGCGAACTCCAATATTAATTTGGGACAACATGTGCCTAATCTTATGGCTCACAGATTGTGTAAAATTTTCCTTAAAGGCACTGCCTTGCTAAGACCTCCCTTTCATGAACCTGTATCTCCTTGGGATCTAAATTTCGTTCTGTCCAAACTTACTTCCCTGACTTTTGAACCCGCACATTCTTGTGAACTGAAGTTCCTTCCTTGGAAGACCATTTTTCTAGTAGCTGTTACATCCACGAGAAGAGTATCAGAGTTACAAGCACTGTCAGTCAAACCTCCTTACTTGATTTTTCATAGAGACAGAGTTTCCCATCATACAAACCCATCCTTCATCCCCAAGGTTTGCTCTCAGTCTAATTTGAAGCAAACTATCGAACTGCCAGTGTTTTTTCCTAATCATTCAAACAGTGCAGAATATAAATTTTATCAACTTGATGTTCACAGACAGTTAAGGTTCTATATACATAGAACCAAGGAACTTAGAAAATCAGACCAATTGTTTGTACATTTTTCTGAGACAAAGAAAGGTATGCCAGTCTCTAAGATAACTCTATCAAAATGGATTTCAAACTGTATCTCGTTTATTTACTCTTCCAATGGCAAGGAACTCCCATTTAAAATTAAGGCTCATTCTACCAGATCCCTATCCACATCTGCTGCCTTTCAAGTCAGAGTCCCAATCGACAGTATTTGTGCAGCAGCAACTTGGGCTACCCCTCATACCTTTATAACTCATTACAAATTGGATTTGACCTCAAGGGGTGGAGCCTTCTTTGGTTCCACGGTTCTTAGGAGTATATTCCAGTGAGCCACCCGAGAAAAAGGTGCTAGGAAAGCTGTCCCATATGTAAGAATGAAGGCGAGATAGGACTATAATACATAAAGAAGTTATGTACTCAGCATAAAGTTCCATGTTTGTAGTCCATCTCGCCCTTCAGTCTTATGAACCCTCCCACCTACCCCAGTCCATGTATCCTTGGAGGATTTGGAGACAAGATAGTATTTCTCTTCTGTAGGGTGGAGACCTTTCATTTTTGTTGTTCCTTGTGAAATCTTTTCTATCACTTTTATAGTCAGCAACAAACAAGATCTGAGGATTCTTACTAGTGCACTATGGGATACCTACCTTGCCACAAGCTAACTGAGAGACTTTGAGCTTTGTAATCGGCCAAGTCAGAGCCAAGGATCAGCTCTGAACCCATATGTAAGAATGAAGGGCGAGATGGACTACAAACATGGAACTTTATGGTGAGTACATAACTTCTTTTTTTTTAACAGTGGAAATAATCTGTTTTCTTCTCTGAAGCAGGAGATCACAATTTTCATTATCAGTGTGCAAAAATCGGTAAAATGAAAGAAAAAGCTTACATGTAGCATGCGTCCTAAATCTGTTACTACCTGATATGCTTCTGCCAGTCCCTTCAGACTACTGGTGGTCAAAAGCAGGTTAAATCTAGCCAACATGTTTATCTCTTAATTATTGGCAGTACTTTATAATGGTATATTTTCTTTTTTCTCTGAAAAAGAGGAGCTGCAGTGCATTGCTGTATCCAGATCTTTTAGACAGAAACAAAAAAAAGTGCATCAGCTTGAGTCCCCAACCACTTCCACCACTGTTCCACCCTACTATAAGCAATTTACTAGTAGTTTTGTCAGTTATGGTTCATAAGTTAATTGGTTGGATTACCCAGTTTAAGACATATTGTTCATGATAATCCTATGATATTTTCTTCTTCACATATACATAAGCATGTATCTATACATGTGTGTGTGTGTGTGTATGTCTGTTTGAGTATTCTTCATTTATCCATTTAATCCATTTCAAGGCCACAAGGAGACAGAGCCTAGCCCAGCACTCATTGGGTGCAAGACAAAGGAACTAATCCTGAGTGGGGTACCAACTCCTTGGCAGGAGGGACACATAAACACACCTATGCACACACCTACAGGCAATTTTGGAAAAATACCAGTTCACTTATTATACCTCTGGGATGTGGGACAATACCAACGCATCTAGTAAAAAGCTATAGGGACACATAAAAAAAAAAAAAACATGCAGATCCCACAGAGAAAGCACCCCAGCCAGGAATCGAACTAGATAAGCAAACATTGTGAGGCAGCAATGCTAATCAGTTATTCCATAGTCTTGAAAGATGTTATGTAATATAGGTTTTGCATTTTTTTCTGTTCATTCTTCTTTTCTCTCCGTTTTAAAAAAAAGAGGCTTCAGTGTATCAGGTATTATGGTTGGTGTCCGTATTAATAAGTCTCACAGCTGTAGAATACAAACTGTCCCTGAATCTGGTAGACCAACAGCGGAAGTTGCAGTACCTCCTTCCAGACACAAGTTGTGAGAGCCAATTGTGGGCCGGATGGGTCGAATCAGCAAGTAATTTATACAGTGCAATGAAAAAGTATTTGCCCCCTTCCTTTCTTATTTTTTTTGCATGTTTGTCACACTTAAATGTTTCAGATCATCAAAAAATTTAAATATTAGACAAATATTAGACAAAGATAACCCAAGTAAACACAAAATGCAGTTTTTAAGTGATGATTTTATTTATTAAGGGGAAAAAAGTATCCAAACCTACATGGCCCTATGTGAAAAAGTAATTGCCCCTCCCCTTGTTAAATCATGAAGTAACTGTGGTTAATCACATTTTTGAGAAAGCTGAGTTCAATTTCACTAGCCACACCCAGGCCTGATTACTGCCAGACGTGTTGAATCAAGAGATTACTTAAATAGAACCTGTCAGACAAAGTGAAGTAGGCCAAAAGATCCCAAAAAGGAAGACATCATGCCACGATCTAAAGAAATTCAAGCCGCGATCTAAAGAGATTTTGGAACAGATGAGAAACAAAGTAATTGACATCTATCAGTCTGGAAAAGGTTACAAAGCCACTTCTAAAGCTTTGGGACTCCAGCGAACCATGGTGAGAGCCATTATCCACAAATGGAGAAAACGTGGATCAGTGGTGAACCTTCGCAGGAGTGGCTGGCCTACAAACATTACCTGAAGAGTACAGCGACGACTCACCCAAGAGACCCAGAACAACATCTAAAGAACTGCAGGCCTCACTTGCCTCAGTTAAGGTCAGTGTTCATGACTCAACCATAAGAAAGAGACTGGGCAAAAATGGGACGCATGGCAGAGTTCCAAGGTGAAAACCACTGCTGACCAAAAAGAACATAAAGGATAGTCTCACTTTTGGCAAAAAACATCTTAATGATCCCCAAGACTTTTGGGAAAATATTCTGTGGATTGACGAAACAAAAAGTTTAACTTTTTGGGAGGTGTGTATCCCGTTACATCTGACGTAAAAATAACACAGCATTTCAGAAAAAGAATATCATGCCAACAGTCAAACATGGTGGTGGTAGTGTGATGGTCTGGGGCTGCTTTGCTGCTTCTGGACCTGGATGACTTGCTGTGATTATTCTGCTCTCTACCAAAAAATCCTGAAGGAGAATGTCTGGCCATCAGTTCGTGACTTCAAGCTGAAGCGCACTTGGGTACTGCAGCAGGACAGTGATCCAAAACACAGCAGCAAGTCTACCTCTGAAAGGCTTAAAAAAACAAAATGAAGGTTTTGGAGTGGCCTAGTCAAAGTCTGGACTTGAATCCAATTGAGATGCTGTGGCATGACCTTAAAAAGGCGGTTCATGCTCGGAAACACTCCAATGTGGCTGAATTAAAACAATTCTGCAAAGAAGAGTGGGCCAAAATTCCTCAACAGCGGTGTGAAAGACTCATTGCCAGTTATTGCAAATGCTTGATTGCAGTTGTTGCTGCTAAGGGTGGCACAACCAGTTATTAGGTTTAGAGGGCAATTACTTTTTCACATAGGGCCATGTAGGTTTAGATAGTTTTTTTTTCCTTAATAAATAAAATCATCACTTAAAAACTGCATTTTGTGTTTACTTGGGTTATCTTTGTCTAATATTTACAGTTGTTTGATCATCTGAAACATTCAAGTGTGGCAACCATGCAAATAAATAAGAAATCAGGAAGGGGACACATACATTTTCATTGCACTGTATGTTCTCTTTCTTGCTCTTGTAAAGAAAAGCTCCTGAATAGAAGAGAGGTCTGTGCCCAAGATATTCTCAGCCACCCTCACCACCCTCTGGAGTTTCTTCTTCTCAGCAACTGTGCAGTTGCTGAACCATGCTATGAAATTGCTAGTGAGGATGCTCTCGCTAGCTCCCCTGTAAAAAGTGGTAAGAGCAGACAGTGGGAACCTGACCTTTTTGAGCTTTCTCAGGAGGTGAAGCCTCTGTTGAGCCTTCTTGACTATATGGTTGGTGTTAGCAGCCCAAGAGAGGTCATCAAAGATGTGAAGGCCTAGGAAAGTGTTTGTTTTGACTTTCTCTACTACCTCCCCTTTGATAGTGAGTGGTTGGTGATATGTTACCTTTCTCCTGAAGTCCATAATCATTTCTTTGGTTTTATTAACATTCAGGTCCAGATTGTTCCTGTCACACCAGGCAATCAAAGTGTTCACCTCATCCTTGTGGTTATGTTCATTTCCACCACTAATGAGACCCACGACTGTAGTATCATCTGCAAATTTTATAATATGGTTTGACTTATGTTTTGCAGTGCAGTCATGGGGGAAGGTGGTGAAGAGCAAGGGGCTGAGCATACAACCTTGGGAACACCAGTCATGCCCAAATCCTCCATGCATTGGTTGTAAGCTGGCCCGGATCATCACTCATCCCCTCTTGGATGGACATGCCCTTTTTCCTCTACCTGCCCCATCCAATGTCTCAGCTGCTAATTGAACACTGATCAACTGGGATTTAGTTAGGGCTTTATTCCTCTTTTCTACCAGTTTAGGCACATAATGAAAAATAAAAATGTTCAGTCTTATAAATACACTCACATACACACACACACAAAATATATATATATATATATATATATATATATATAGAGAGAGAGAGAGAGAGTGAGTGAGTGTGGGTTCCTCCTAGCCATTGCTTTTGGATGTGTAGAACTACAGTTTTGAGGAATTTGGTAAGGGAGACCCACACCTGTGTGAGTAGAGGAGGACACACAGCCCCTTTTAATAAAAGGGAAGATTAGAGAGAGAGAGAGATCTCAACTTGTCTGCAGGAGAGGAAGTACTGTGGAAAGACACACTAGTAGGGGCAGTACAGTGTAATACTCAGTAAAGGAAATATTGATCTCTATCACAGAGAAAGAACAAGAGAGAGGAAGTATTTGACTGTGACACAGGCTGAAGTCTGTAGAGAGTAAGAATAAGTATCAGAGACTTTGCCTCAGAGTTTATTGACCAGAAAAGTATTACAAACTGTTAGACATTACTTTCTCTTGAAAGGTGTTTTAAGTTGACATGGCTTAATGTCATTAGTCTTATTTCTTTTTCAAATGGATACTTCATTATAAATAAAAGGCATTTAAAATATAAAGTAGTGTCCAGTGGCTACCACCAAACTACAATATTGTGATTCTTTCATTGCTCAGGTTCAGATCTATTGTGAGTTGATCTCGCCATCTATAGAAAGAGAAATTTGAGTGTGTGCTTTATGTCAAATTGCTATTTTTTATTCTTTTCAGCAAACTGTGAGTCTAACAAGGGTGAAGTCAAAAATATATTAAGTGAACCCTTAACTGAATGCTGAGCAGAGACATTTCTATTTTTGTCATACCAACAGATTTGTGTGTGTGTGTGTGTGTGTGTGTGTGTGTGTGTGTGTGTGTGTGTGTGTGTATGTATATAAAATATATATGGAATGAAGATATATATGGAGCGAGAGAGAGAGAGACAAAAGCAGTAGGTTGACTATCAGAAAGAAGTAAGTGCAGTTAAAGCATGTTTTAAAAAAGAAGTGTATGGCATGTCAAATAGTGGCAGAATGATTAAGTAGTGTTAAGTGTTTTGGCAAAGTGATATGAAATAACTGGAAGGTTGCTTAATAAGATATGCACAGTGTATGTTCTGAGCTATTGGAGGAAATGTGTTGGAAAATGTTCTTTTGGTGTGAAACATAGTACTAAGACAAGTACCTAGCATGATATAATTGTGTTGGAGTTCCAAACAGTGAAAAGGTGGCTTACTAAAGTCTGTGAACTATATAACATTATGGTGTTAAATTACATACAACTTGGGGAAAAGCTATGGAAATTCCCTTAGTAAATGTAAAATGTGAAAAAGCAGTATACTTCAAAAGTGAAGCCCTGATTACAAAAAGTGGAAAAAAACTTTGTAAGAATACAAAGTCTGTGTTCACTAATGTGCTGAAAAGAACTATTTTGATGGATATTCTGAGAAAACAAATTAGACAATTGTAGTGTTATGTACACTGGGGTATACTCAGGAAAAGTATTGCACCCTTTTTGAAAGTAATATTTCAGGCAGTTCTGAATTGTGTGCGCTGGAAAATGCTACCTGAACTACGTTTTAACTACAGTCTGAAAGTGAAGCCTAAGTAATGTGTAACGTGCTACTGAAATTAGTGGTGCAATTCTGAAATGGTTCTGGACTATTGAAGCTGTTTCGTTGATGTGGTATTTCTGAAACAGTTCAAAGGTAATACTGCACAAAAATAAACCTAGAAGTACTTCTGCATTGTGATGGTTGTTCTCTGAACTTCTACTGAGAAAGTTTGTAGCTTGTAAATGAACTGTGTTTCGGAAAAAAGGAACTCAAAAGAGTGTCAACATTTGCATTAAAAAAGAAAATTTTGAGTTATTGGCTAGTGACTGTAAAGTTGATAATTCTAAAGGGTGTGGAATGAACAGACTGTTGAAGCAAATTCAGAAGTAGATCATGGGGTCTTGCAACAGTAAAAAAGTATACCGTTTATCTGAGCAGTGAGCAAGACTCCTTACATTTGTGAACTGTGCTGTTTTCAGCAAGTAAAAATTACTGCTTATTTTTTCTGGAAAGAACTGTATTGGTTATGAATACGCTACTTTTTATAGAAAACTGCTGGATACTGTATGTGTGTAAGCTCTGTTTATTAAAAATGAAAAGGTGTGCAATGTGTGGAAAGAACTGAAAAATTATAACGCTTTATACAGTATTGAATTGTTACTTGGCACTGTCTGTAGTGAACTGTATAATTTCATACAGCAATGAATCTTCGCAGGTGATGCCTGTAGTAAAGTGCATAATTCTACAGATATAGAACAACTGATAAAACTTATATTGTATGCAGTTCAATTGATCACAAGATGAATGAAAACACAGTAATTGAATTGTCTAAATACAATTTAGAACAAAGACACATATCCCCCAAATGGAGGACTGTGACCTCCCCTCCTGCCCTAAGGCTTTATATTTACTAACTCCAATATTACACAACAGTGGGAAAAGAACAGAATTCCCAAACCCACACTGCTATGTGTTCCCATTGCAAAGCCCTGCAGAAATGCAGTATACCTGTCCATTGACCCACTAACTTTAGTTATTATGTAGTCAGAGAACAGGTACAGTTATCAAAAACTGGGATACATTCGTACATAACATTAAAGCTATATTAAGTGCTGTGTGAACAATAGTAAGAAATGTGTAGCAAAGTTTGAGACACCTGTATGAGTCATATCTAAAAAAAGTGGAGCTCCTTATGGTTGAAGCAAGCATTGTTATAATTGGGGTTTCACTTATATGTCTGTTAACTAGAATACTTATATTACTGCAAATAAATATGCTCAACTTACTTACTGACTCACTTACTTGACCAGATAGTACACTCCTCTACAAGAGCTGAATTAATGTTTTATGAAGAATTGCAGAAGCCAACAGAGTGACACATATAGGTCCACACTAGTTCTTTAATCAATCAACAAAAACGCTGCAGTGCTTTTTTTGATTGATTAAAAAAATTGGTGTGGACCCATGTGTGGAGCTCTGTTGGTGACTTCTACAAGAGGTTCAAATGTATCAAATGTATGTTCAAATGTATGTATGGTTCAGGATCGTTTTAAACATAGCACCATTATACTGTGCGCTCATAATTACTACTTCCATGCTTAGGTCAGGCCATCAGTGTCCCTCACAATTAGAACCCAGCCAAAACTATTCTTAAACCCTACTACCTTCAGAAAATTTTCCAAGACAAATTTTCTTCATGTTTACAGTGAGCTGTGGCGTTCAAGTGTTCCCCCTCCTGAGGACTGTACAGCTAACATTCATTGAAAGATTCTATCCCGACTTTATTACCTCTACTTTGACGTTGGTCCTGATCCATAACAAATACAGTGACAAATTCAGAAAAAAAAACTGTTTGGTGAACCCCTTGTATAAATGAGCTGTACAGCAAGAAGAAATAACTGTTCCCCTTTAGTAACAAACTAAAAGCCCCACATCTCAAAATTAAACCCACTAAGTTAAACAAAAAGATTTAAAATAAAGTCAAATCTTCCAAAGTCAAGTATGAATTCAAAATTGCTCCCCAGTCAAAGATGACCACAATTCCTTCCTCAGTTGTATCAGAAACCTTACAAACAATACCCAGTGCTGCTCTGAGTTGATAGATGATGGCTTCATCTTCTCTGCCACTGAAGCTAAACTAATGACAGACAAGTTCACTTCAAACATTTCCCCCATCCTCATCTAGCTTACACATGCTGGGCCCTTTATTGTCTTCACCCTGAAACATCAGCCTATAAAAAGTCTGAAAAACTCTTTTAGATGGGAAGAATACTAGCTCTGTGGGGCCAGACAATTTGCCCCTACTTCCTTACCAGTATGAGACAATGACTTTATGATTTGCTGCACAAGCTGCTAAACCACAGTCTCTTATCTGGTGTAGTGTCTGAGACTTGGACTGAAGAACTGCCATGGCCATCCCCTAGACATATCTGCAGGACAGTGAAATGCATCTTTATGGACCTCATGAATATATAAATTGGCAGTCTAAGTTCTTTGATCCAAATCAGTTGGCTTGTGGAGGCCAGATCCTGTCTGTTTCACTTGGTGTTTTTTCTTTAAAAAGTCACTGAAATCCTGAGTTCAGACAGCTCATTTTATCTAGCTTTTGACACCATTCTTCACTTAGGCATCATAGATAAACTTACCAGACTAAAACTAAACCATTATTTTTTCCCAGTGGATAGCAAATTGGCTTACAGACAGAACCCAGCAAATTAAGTCTGGGGACACACTCTCCTCAAAAAGGCTGTTGACTACTGGTTTCTCATTAAAGCTCGTATTTGTCTATGCTCCTGTTTGGTGTTTACTTCTTTGATGTCAAAGCTGATGTCAAAAGAGTTTTAGCTGACCTTGTTTAATATTAACTGTAAACTTGAAGCTATTATCATCTCCCTTGGGGGGGTCCCATATTCTACAATATGGATTAACATGCTAACAAGTATAGTATCATATCCTTTGGCAAACAAGAACACCCCTACTCATGTCACATTAATGACACCCTACTTAAAACAGGCACATTTATCTAAGATCTTGGCTATTTTTATAATGAACTCGCTCTTAACCACCAGTGACTATGTTTGTTAGGAAATCATTTTGTTTAGCCCAACTGATTACTAAGGGTGTTTGATTTGAGCCTAAGGATCTTATCATACCTCTCTCTTCCTCCCTTATTAGGTCCATAATTGAATACACTGCTTCCTTTGGCTTGCACCTGTTCAAAAGTTCCCAGTGCTTCCTCATGAAGAAGATTAAGGTTGCAAGTTCAGTTTCCTAAGCAGAATGTCTTAAAACTCTGTGTCTCTTTTCATTCTTGTATCAACTTATTAGAATTGATATCTGTGTGGCCTAGAAGTCCTAAAGAGACCCTGTCCTGGGTGATCTTAACATTTGCATAACCAGCAATATCATGAACTTCTGCACTGTAACATAAACTGAACCTGATCACTTGATAAATACCTTTCTCAAATAATTCTTCTCTTATGAAATAGACTCCCCCTACATATTCAAACAAAGTAGTTCCCCTCACCCTGTTCATAAACAGCCTAGATCAGTGGATGGATAATTGTAAATGTATCCCAGCCTCCCCCCACAAACCTTCATAGAAAGAGGTAGTAAGTAGTGGTAATCATAGTGACTATGCTACAGATTAGCTGACAGAAAATTTTCAAGAATTACATCCTTTTCATGTAGAAACTGCCATGCTATGCTACAGTTAACTGACTCATTGACATAGCCTAATAAATCAAGACTGGGGCCACACTATCCTCTAAAACCTTCTTAGTAAAAAGCTATGAGCCTTTGAACCTGTAAACACTCTCACTATGCTGTATAACTTTGCAATCTGAAGTTAGTGAATTAACTGAGAGTGTAAAACTGTTAAAATGGGTAGAAGGCTTGGTAGGGTTATTCGAGGCCTTGTAGGCTAGGCAGACTTCACCCCCTAGGAGTCTGTATGAGATAAAAAAGTGAGAACTTTAGGGTGTTCCTCATCAATCATGTAACTCAGGCCCTTGATTTGTTTTAGTGAGGAAACTTTGGGGTATTTAAAGATGCAGTGTGTGTCTGGAAAGGTTTATGCCAAAGGCAACATTATTCTATTCTATTCTATTATATCATATCACATCATGTGATATTATATTATGAGTATAATAAGTGAGAAGTAAAGAGGGATGATAACATACTTGGACTGAGAAATTATTCATTTGGTAATCACTTTGGCTGTGTAAAAAGATTTTCTAACTACTGTAGACAGATGATCAAAGTTTCCAAGTCCCTTATATCAGTTTTGGAGTGGTTGCCATTTATGTTGCTCGTGCATGGTACTATACACTTTTTAGCATGTAGTTTTAGGATGTGGTCCTATTACCATTTGTTTGTGCATGTTACCCCTTCCTGTAGGCTCTATGTAGCCTTCATAGAATTGATGGTAGTTCCAAAATTGCAGTCATCTGCAAGGTTGGTCAGCCAAAAACCCTTGACATCAGTTTGGCTGCCAGAGAAGTAAATCCCAAATAGGAGCAGCCTGAGTACCAAGTTCTGGAGGACACCGCAATTGCTAAGAGATTTAGAGGATAGTGTGGCCCCAGTCTTGATTTATTAGGCTATGTCAATGAGTCAGTTAAATGTAGCATAGCATGGCAGTTTCTACATGAAAAGGATGTAATTCTTGAAAATTTTCTGTATTTAACCATGAATTTGTACCATTGTTGACATTTTTCTATAGTGCTTTGGACATTGTGACTAGATTTTTTAAGAGTAGAATAGCTCGATTTTATGATGTAGCTCTCAGTTGCAGACCTCAGAGAAATTAAAGGGGGGGGGCTACTAAGCCTAAGTCAGAAGGAAAGTCAGAATGAGAGAGTTTCCAGAGGAGTCAGAATGAGTTCAGGAACTGATGAGTGGAGATCAGAATATTGGATTCTGGAAGAAGTCCAGTCAGAGGGATCAGTTTGCCAGACGAAAGCCCAAGTTATCATCATAGCTGACGTCTGAACACAGACTGTAATTTTATCATTCATTACCAAGCGGTACTGTAACTTTTAATTAAAGACAACAGAAGTTTGTTTGGCATTATGGGACACCATAGAGTGAATAGTGGATAGAAACCCATAGTTTTTATTTTTATCTGCAAGCTGCAAAGAAATTTTGTTGTAAACACTACAAGTCATTTACTTTTCTGTTGAGCGAAGTAATTGGTGCAGTAATCAGCCATAAAAAGTTATTTATTTTCCTGGACTTTAATTTTCAGTTAAAAAGATGTTTAAGTATATTCTGAAGTACTGCCCACATATTCACCATGTTACATGAAGATTTGAATTTAGTTTTATTAGTTTTTTTATAATGCATAATTATGTGGAATTGTACTGAAGGCCTTGGCCAGGTGAAGGTGCACTGTGTATACTGATTTACTGTCATATTTTTTTAAAAGAAGTCCACTAAGTTAAGCAAGTGTGATCTACCCTTCATAAACCCAGGCTGGTTTG
Organism: Protopterus annectens; assembly: GCF_019279795.1. Taxonomy (NCBI): domain Eukaryota; kingdom Metazoa; phylum Chordata; order Ceratodontiformes; family Protopteridae; genus Protopterus; species Protopterus annectens. The sequence goes on along the minus strand of NC_056733.1, from coordinate 747,244,860 downwards.
CATCGATGGACTTTAGGTTGCCAATATCATTGTGTAAGAGGTCCTTAATGATGTGCTACATAATCTTACAGCTAAAGCTGGTAACACTTATTGGTCTGTAGCAGCTGGGATCAGTGGTAGGGCCACCCCTATTGAGTGGAACAACAGCTGTTCTCCATACCTCATGCATGAAACCAGATGAGAGGCTGAGGTCGAACAGGTTTAAAAGCAGGTCAATGAGAAGGTGCTTCTTACTGAAAAGAAAGCAATGTTGGCCAACTATGGCCATTTGATGAATTTTTTTTTTTGCTATTGCTGATGTTCGGTAATGTTCAGAAATAATGTTTTCAGTACAATATTTAACTGTTCGAGGGTTTATGTTTTCGATAGCCGAACATAGACCCTAATGCAAGCATTAAAGTAAGAGTGCAGGTGAGGCAGTGTTGGCAACTGAGTCCTTCAGGTGAATGAAGGCACTTAAACTGCTTTAGGTCATCATTTTGGTGCAGTAATCAGCCATAAAAAGTTCTGTTTTTTTAGGCATTTTAGGTTGGGTCATAATACTGAAAACCACTGAGTGATGGTTAGGACTGATCATCATACCTCTCACCTATCCAGATTTTTGCAGAATGTCCACATTTTTGCCAAATATTTTTGGTCTGTTCCTCATAAAATTTGTGGTTTTCTGGCAAATCACTGAGAAATGAAGTCACTAAATAATGACATACATTTGAATTTCAGACTTCATATCCTTCAAAAAATGCACGCAAACACAAATCTTGTTATTTTCGCAACTTTCTAAGTTTATAAGAGCAATATACATTGTTGGGGCGTTTGTCCCCCATTATTTTAAGCTTTGTCAGGATTTCTTGCACTAAATAGTTGAGAGGTATGCAGATCAGTGGCAGATTTACTGTATGCATGGAACATAATATTTCTGTATTCATGATGATCAAGTCCAGTAAATTAAAGCACTTGGGGAGGTGTCCTGCACTGTCTGGTCTTGAGAGTTAGTACTGATGAAATCTATGAGGTACTATGTGTACTTATTTGTAATAGTGTAGGATTCCCTGTTTATCAATGGTAGTTGAAATCCCCAAGAGTAATTTTATTTGAGTAAGTGGTGTGGGACATAAGTTTGTCTAGATATGCCTTGTGGGTTGTGTGTATTGTTAAAGTTCACAAATAAATAACAAAAAGTTTTACCTTTTAGTCTTGAGTCAAGAATAACACTTCAGGATGTGCAAAGTACTTGCTTATTCCATAAACAGGAAGACTGCTTGCATACATTTTCAGAGTAGCCTCCAAGAATAAAGAAAACCTTTAATTCGTATACCTTTTCTTATCAATTCCATGCATACAGCACTTTTACATTACATAGCTTTTAACAAATAATAACATTTTTAAATATTTTATGTCCTTATGGGGTCTACTTCAAAACTTCAAAATCCCAGAAAATCGAAGACGACATCGTTACGATTAAATCAGCGAATACCCACTTCAGTTAAAGACTGGATCAACTAATATCATCCCAGGGGAAGTAACTACTAACACCAAAAGTCACAACAATGAAAACACACCATTCACAACCCATCCAGGTAGGGGGCTGCACCCCACCTACCCCCAAATAAATATACCAACTCTGAGATCATACTGCCATTGGGAAAAGGGTAAAGTTCACCCTGTTGGTCAGCAGGTTAGTTGCACTGGGAATACTGATTCCCAGATTCTACAGTCAATTGACTGACTGGCCCCAAAACATGTTGGATAGATTAGACAGCAAAACAAGAAGGATGCTTCGTGCTCACCAAATAATTTATAAAAAATCAGTGCATACCAAGATTATATATTCCCAGTTCTGAAGGGGGAATGCACCTCCTTGAAACTGATTACAAGTATAGCTCTGCAATCATGGGACTCCTCACATATCTGCTGACTTCACAAAACCCAAACATAGTGAAAGTTTTGAAACATGAGGAGAATAAATCTAAGATGACTTCTCTGCTTAATCTATCAGAAGCATATGGGCTTCAAGCAGGAATGGAAATCAAGCTAGAAGTAAACAAAAATCAGACAGCAACTGAATGTGCCAAAAAACAAAAGAAAGAATATAAGGTGAAGGACCAGATGAGATGGCAAGAAATGTGGAGGATGCATAAATATAGTTGCAAGTATACAAAACTTCTGGAAAAGAACCTCATCTTGATCAGGAATGGACGCAGGAATGGTTATGGAGAAATTAACTGAGACCAAGAGATGAAAGGTTAATATTGGTGGCCCAAGACAGTGTGCTGCATACACATTGGTTTACGAAGTCCATTGAACATGGAGAAACAGACAAATGTAGGTTTTGTAAAACCAAATTGGAACAGTCGCACACCTTGTTGCTGGTTGTGACATAGTAATGGCAAAAGGATTGTATACTGAAAGGCATAATAATGTGGCAAGATTGTTGTCCTGGGGATTGTGCAAACATTATGGTACTGAAGTAGCTGATAAACACTGGAAACATGAGCTACAAAGCATCATAGAAAATGATGAAGTTTACATTACATGGGATCATCCATTACCAACAGTTCAAAAGATAAATGCTAGAAAACTGGATATAGTGGTCCATGAAAAGAAGACAAAAGTAGCATTGATCATTGAAATCGCCACACCCAGTGGCTACAATGTCTTGTGTACAGAGACACAAAGTCATAAAATATCAGGATTTGCAGGCAGAAATGAGAGCAATGTGGAAGAAAGATACCCAGACAGTCCCAATAGTAGTAGGAGCAATGGGTCTTATAAAAAAGAATCTACAGTCGTAATTAGATATGTTACCAATCCATGTAACTCCATTTGAATTCCAGGAGTCATTACTGGGCACATTGTGGGTGCTGCAAAGAGCACTTCTGGCTGACATCAAAGACTGAAACAATAGTTGTTGTTGTGTCTTTCGGCTTTTCCCGGTTAGGGGTCGCCATAGCAGAACTCCGGTCCACTAATGATTGGCAGTAGATTTTTACATGCCGAGTTGCCAGCTCTGATGCACAACCTTCAATGAAGGTACACCCATTCACACATGTCTACACACAGAAGACACTCTAACTGAGAATCGAACAGGACAACCTCTTACTGTGAGGCGACAACGCTACCCCAGCACCACCACCGCAGTAAAGACTGAAACAATAGTAATTTCATTAATTTAATTGTACTTTGACTTAGGAATGGGGTTCATTCCCATCATGGTATTAGAAATCCAAAAGATTTGGAGAAATTAAAAAAGGAATATATTCACCAATTGAGTCCTTCTCTGAAATGAGTTATCGCTGATTTCGTCTCATTGATGTCGTCTTCGATCTTCAGGGATTTCGATATTTTCAGGTTGACCCGTCCTTGTGATCCTCACTTATAGCTTCATGTGAACATTTGACAAATATGCCTTTTTAATCTGGTTCCCATGGATACTTGACAGAATTCACAAATTTTCAAACACAAACATAGCATAACATCCCTTAACTCCTTCAGCACTTACTTTCCCTTCAACTATCTGTTAGTACAAACAGAGAGAATATAATTGTAAGACACTTGAAATATGAAGCTACTACTTATATGAAACTATACTGCGGTGGTGGTGCTGCGGTAGCATTGTCGTCTCACAGTAAGACGTTGTCCTGTTCGATTCTCAGCTAGAGCGTCTTCTGTGTGGAGACATGCGTGAATGGGCGTACCTTCGTTGAAGGTTGTGCATCAGAGCTGGCAACTCGGCATGTAAAAATGTACTGCCAATCATTAGCGGACTGGAGTTCCGCTGTGGCGACCCCTAACCGGGAAAAGCTGAAAGACACAACAACAACAACTTATGTGAAACTATATCTTGCATAATCACGCATCTATTTTTCATTTTTCTTTTGACATAGAGATGTTATAATGATGCTTATTAATTTGATAAAATATGCTTCTGCTTCATAATATTCATTATCTTCAATAATTTGTTACAGATCATTACATGATTTTATAAGTGGCATTATGCATGGAGGTGAGATTAAGCATTTTGTAATCACAGCCTTTAGAACAGAAAATACCAAAACAACTAAAAGAATAATACCAGTTATCATAATGATACCTTGTAATATACTAGTTCCCAGGTTACCAAATGCACTGCCCAACCATTCAAAAAGTATCCACTGTTTTGCTGTACTGTCCAGATCCTTGGCTCTTTGCTCCATGAAACTGGCTAACTTTTTCACTAATATAAGAACAACAACTTCCTATTAGGGCACATGAACTTCCCTTAGCAGCTAGCGTTATGTCAAGTGCCAGATGATTTTTGTAATACCACAGTTAGAACTTCAGTCATTTCTCAGTTTGACATTCTGATGTGATGTGCAGTATGGTTTGCTACCTCCTGAAGAATTTGAGCAAGCATGGTGATTTTTGAGCATTGTCCTTTACACTCCATACCCAGGAGTAAAGGATGAAAATACTTGCTGTGCCCAGTGAATTGCCTGTTTATTTCTCAATCTGCCTGCTGGAGGGTTCTCAAAATGTTGAATAGCAGGAGTGATATAGCCTATAAAACAACATCCAGACCAGTTTGCAGGCAACCATGGGTAGGCACAATCACCACAAATATACTAATGATCCTCTATTATGCTCGTGCCATGTCCACAGTCATAGCTTTTTAACTATAAAGAGTTCAACACACTTTATTGTGTAGTGTCATTGCATCTACTGGTTCATATTAGTACAGTGCGATTTCTGGTATAACATGTGTCGTCACGATTTGTGATTGCAAGCTGAAGAGACACAACCTTTGAAAAGTCAGTCACATTACGCCAAGTAAGATTAATTTCAATAAGTTCCTTTTCAGTTGTCACTTGAGATGTAGGGATTGGAATCATGGGAATCTCTGTTTTAGAATGATGCGGTATATACGAACACACCCAACAATTTCTCACATTTAAGTCCACAGCATACTGTCGAAGAACCAACAGGAAACTATTTTCTCTTGACCAGTTTATAAAAGGAAACAGCAAAAAAACAAAGTAACAGTACCTATTGTCACTGGATTCATCATGGACTGTCATTTGAGTTGACTCTCTCTTTTAATCCTTCACTGGGGCAGATGATTCATCATTCACAATTCGATCTTCCTTCACTGACAAAGATGATTCATCTGGGGCTTCCACACGACAACTCTTTTACAATGCGATGAATTAATCCAAGTTAGTAGTCTTGTGCAGGGGATTGCAGTGAAGGTGGTAAGCAGAACCTGGAAAGGGTCTTTCCACTTCGGACTCAAACAGTTCTTCCTCTGGAAAGTTTTAACATAAACCCAATCACTGGGCCACAGTTGGTGACAGTGTTGGTTAGGAGCTTGAGGAAGAGCTTCTTGTATAGTTCTCTGGTACTGCTCCAAAAAATGAATACGTTTTGTGCATTAAGACTGTATTATATCATCCATTAGAGTTAATTTTTCATTTGACATGGTGTGAGTAGCTGGAAGGGCCATGGGTCAACCCATTAATATCTCATAGGGACTCGATCTCCTTGTAGTATTCAGTGTACTCCTCATACTCATTAATACTAAGGGATGTGCCTCTGGCCATTTAAGGTTTGCTTCAGCACAAATCTTTGAAATCTTATTTTTAAGGGTCCTGCTGACCCTCTCTACTAATCCAGATGACTGTGGATGGTTGGGACAGTGAAGACTGAACTTAGCATTAAACTTCTTGCATAGTTTTCTGGTCAGGGAATTATTAAAATGTGTTCCCTGGTCACTATTGATAGCTCAAGGTACACCAAATCTAAGTATAAATTCAAAAAGTAGTTTCTTAACAACTTTCACAGAATCTGCCTTATGACATGGGTAAGCTTCCACCCATGCAGAAAACATGCAAACCACCACTAATATAAATTATAAATTATGGACCTTTGACATCTGGACAACGTCCATCTGCACATTAACAGAAGGTCCCCAAGGTGATAGTAAGCATGCAGCTTTAACATTCAAGTTTTTGCTAACATTATATGTTAGACATACTGTATAATTATTAGCATACTGAAGTATCAAAGAGGAGACACAAGGGGCATACCAACTTATGGTAATTTGATGAAATAATGCTGTCTTACCTGCATGGGCTGGTAAATGGTATGCCCTTACCAAGTAAAGTAGCAAGGAGGCAGGTGCCACCAGTTGGGCATCCCAGTGTCTCCATAATCCATTGTCGGATTTACTGCGTCCGTCTTTAAGCTACCTCTGAACTTCTCCCTGTGATGTTTCAGTTTGGAAAGCTGATACACTCTTAAAATCAAGCACATCATCACTGTTAAATTCTTGCAATAACATCACATGTAAATTTGCACAAAGTCCTTCTACAACTTGCTTAGCAGCTTGATCTGCCAAATTATTTCCCCTGAAACAGTATCTATACCCTTTTGATGGGCACTACATTTAACTACTGTTAATTCTTTAGGTATCAAAAGAGAATTTAACAGCACATTCCCAAAAAAATAATTTTTAATCTGAGTTCTTGCTGAAGTTAAAAATCATCTTTGTTTCCAAAGTTGCCCAAAATCATTTACTACACCAAAAACATAGTGACTGTCGGTGTAGACATTGGCAACTTTGTCACTGGCTAACTCACACCCTTTATAGAGCCACTAACTCAGCTACCTGGGCTGAATGTATGCCCTCTAGGCTTTATTGAAGGAAAACCTCATTACTGGTGGAGACAGATATTCCTGCAACCAGATTTACATTCCGATCTCTTCCACAGGAACCATCCACAAGTAGGTCCAGCATTGGGTATAGGAGTGTTCTTTAAGTCATTCCTAGGAGAAAGCAGATAATTACTCACACACACACACACACACACACACACACACACACACACACACACACACGCATACACACACAAAATCATGTTCTTATCCATTCTCAGCAGTACGTAACAAAGATGCAAGGTTTTGAACAGAACACCATATGTGAGAAATACATGGATCAGAGCGAAGAGAAGTTTATGTTTAGTTAGACTTGCAGTTGAGTGGGGTTGAGTTTTAATTTTAAGTAAGAGAGATGATACAGAATGAAGGATGGCTACTGTAAGATCATGCCCGAGTATCAGTGATTGCGCAAGATGAACTAGAATGGTAGCAGCAGTGGCCATCGCCCTTAAACATGGTAGAAATCTCTTTGCAACTGAATCAAGTGTTTGTTTCTGTGCAAGCATTCCCTGAGCAAATCCATTTCTTTCATGACAAAATAAAATGAAAGTCCTTCCATAATCCAATAATTGTAAAGCTGTAGCTAAAGTTTGCTTTAAATTCTGAAGTGAAATTTCCTCTTCACTATCCCAATGTAGGGGCTCTGATGTATCCTGTTTTAAAAGGTCTGTTAAATATTTAGCAATTCCTCCATAGTTAGAAATTCACGGTCTGCAATATCCTGTCATACCCAAGAAAAATCTAAGCTGATACTGAGCAGTTGGACATGGGGCTTTAGGAATTGCCTCAATACGAAACAGTAACATCTGCCTGCTATGCCGAGATATCAATTGACCAAGATAATGTATCTGAAATGACCATAGCTGTAACTTTTCTCTCGACACCTTATGTCCTTTTTCTGCAAGGATAGTTAAAAGATGTATTGTATCTTGCTGACACTGCTGAAAAGAATCAGATGCTAATTTTAAATCATTTGCATATTGCACTAACACAGATCCACCTGGAAATGTCACATCTTCCAAATCTTTTTTTAGAATTTGAAAAAATAACGAAGGAGATTCAGTGTGTCCCTGTGGTAACCATGTCCATGTATACTGCTGTCCCTTATAACTAAAGGCGAACTGAAACTGGCTTTCAGGGTGGATGGGTATAGAAAAGAATGCTGAACACAGATCTATCACAGAAAAATATTTTGCTGTTGGTGGTATGCAACCCAGTATTATTGCTGGCTTTGGAACCACAGAAAAAGTTGGTAATACTGCATTGTTTACAGCCCTGAAATCTGGCACAAACCTGTAAGTATCCTTCCTGGCTGTTCACAGGGCGAATAGGAGTATTACAAGAGTTTTAGCTGGCACTGTTATTCCGTGCTGTATCAAGGGCTGAATTACAGGTTTGACTCCCTGATGTGCTTCTGGTTTCAGTGGATACTGCGAAACTCTAGGGAGAGGTTTAGATGGACTCAGCTTTATTTTTACTGGTTTTGCAGATTTTAATATACCTACTTTATTATCATGTTTAGCTCATAAGTTAGCAGGTACCTACTGCAGCAGTTTTTCAGCTCTCTATATGCCTTCAACAGGCTGCTCCTCATCTCCTGCTAAGACCGCTAATACTTTCCCCTCTGATTCTGTTGGAACATCCAAATATACTCCTTCTGGTGCACAGTAAATAGTACAGCCCAGTTTGTGTAACAGGTCTCCCTAGCAAATGTACTCGCGCAGTAGTACTCAAAATGAAAGAATGCCTTTCTTCAGTCGGTCTTAAAGAAATGGGTATAGGTTCTGAAACAGGGTATGTAACAGTAGCATTTATTGCCTTTACTTTATGCTTTTATACTGGTATCTGACTATCTTTGGTAACTTTTAATACAGACCTAGTGGTTCCAGTGTCCACCAGGAAAGAAATTATCTTTGAATTTGTTTCTACTGTAACATAGTCCCTTTGACCTATAGTCAGCAGAGGATTAATATTTATTTCTGTTTTATTATTCTGACATAGTCAGTATGGTGATTACTGACTCCTTCCAGTTTGAGGAGACAGTGGAGGAAAAGCAGCATTGTTGCAATTTGGCTGCCATTCAGTCCAGCTATCATGGACTCTGCATTCACTTGTGTGGGAATTCTCCTCTCCAGTGTCCCGATTCACCACATTTGAAGCAAGATCCACCAAATGAGGCAGGAGGGGCACTGCCAGCTTGTTGGTGCCAACCAGCTGCACCTTGTTCCTTTCGACTAGCACTCTTACTGAATTCTCTAGCAATTCCTCTCCCCCTTCTCCTGCTACTGCTTTGTTACCTTGAGGCATCTAACTGTCTTATTTGCAAACTTAACAGCTTATCCTCAGCATCCTTTCTCCATTTTTCCTGATACTCAGTATAGTGATTTGCAGCACTTAGCGAGGACTCCAAGGCCTTTCCCTGCCAGTCTGTAAGCACTTGCTTTGTTTGATTTTGTACAGGGGCCCACAGACCATGCACAAAAGCTGCTGCAATAGCTGGCTTAGCTTGTTCTTCTGGATTTGGTATTCCTGAATGTCTAGCAAACAATAGTTTAAGATGACTCAATAATCTGCAGGGACTTCCCCTTTATTTTGCTTACATGCCTGTATCTTAGACCAATCTGCCCTAACTTGACACACTTCTGTAATTTTATTTAACAATACTGTCCTTTTGTTTATTAGTGCATTCCCTGTGAGAAAAAAATCTGTTATTTCAGCCTTTTCAAGTAACTGTTTTCTTATTTCCTTTTTTTTCCTTTTTGTTCTCTTTTTGGGAGGGAAGTTTCTTACTGAGGCGTCTGTCAATGAGCAGCTCTATTTTTACACTGCCCTGGTTTGGTTTGAATAGGTTGGTAGAAGATGTAGACTGGCTTAGCCTAAAAATGGCACTATGGGGGATGAGAAAGTTTTGGCCAATATATAAAAGTCTTGAGTAGGGAGGCACAGTCTGTTCCCTGCAAAGGATGAAGGACTGTCCGTCATCACCTTCAAGGTAGACACACATTAAACCCTTTTGCATGACACCAATAACTAAGCTAGTTGTTGAAATTGGTTACCTTTTGTTTATTTTGTGACAACATTCTTGGCGAAGGTAGAATGCTACTCAAATGTAGAGCATATCAGGCACTGTTGCACACTTGGAGAGTTCTATTATATCTGTTTAAATATAATGCAAGCAGAACTATAGCAGGTTGAGTTGGCAGTCAGTGCTGCTGCCCTGTCTGATGCCCCTCAACATTAGGATTAGAAGGGAAAAAAAAGGTGCACGTGCCAGGTCTTAATGCCCCCCCCCCCCCCCCCTTGCTTGAGAGGAAAAAAAATAAATTCTTGGATCTGGTTCTCCTTCCTTCCCTCCTAAGGATGAACGCATGGTCCAAACACCCTTCTGCTCTGCTTCTGCCTTCACATTTACATAAGGAGCATAAAATTAAAAAAAATTGATTACTGATTGAGCCTCCTGACATCTTGCATGTGGACTGCCTACCCTTAGCCCATCCTAGCTATTTTTGTGATTCCAAGGATGTGTGTCTCAAATTGTTAGAACAATGACCATGTCATATGTGAACCTGGGGTGAATGGACTTGAGTTTCCTAGTATTTCACTGTATCAAAACACCTGAGAAACAGCTCACTAGAACCCTTTCCTTGCTAATCCTGGTGAGTGGTGCATCTGTGTGCTTCAGTGTGGAGTCACCTATGATTAGAACATTTCAACATTTAGTGGCTGGCTGAAGAAGCCTTAAGGGCTTAAATGTGGCAGCTTGTTGACTCCTACTGGTAGTTGGTGGTGCTGTAAGTGCAGCTGGTGGAGTGTTGTGCTGCTGAGGAATTTATGTGTTGTGCTTATACTTTGCAGGTCTTTGTTGCTTAGAGACAGGTTTTTTAAGTAGCCCAGAGCCTAAATCCAATAGAAAATCTGTGGAGTGACCTGAAGATGGGTGTGCACAAGAGATGCCCTCACAATCTGACAGATTTGGAGTGCTTTTGCAAGAAAAAATGGGCAAATACTGCCAAGTCAAGATGTGCCATGCTGATAGACTACTACCGAAGAAGACTGAATGCTGTAATTAAAGCAAAAGGTGCTTCAGCAAAGTATTATTTATGCAACCAGCTTATTGTGTTTTTTATTTTTTACATTTTTTCCCCTAACAGATTTGTTTGTTTTTCAATTGAATTGTACAGGATATAGATCACATTCAAGGTGGGAAAAGTTTTGAAATGATTTATTGTGATCTCATTTTTTAAATCACAAAAACCTGGCATTTTAACAGGGGTGTGTAAACTTTTTATATCCACTGTAGATGTTTATGTTATGCTTGATAGGTAGTAGTAATCAGGTAGGTTTTTATAGTTGTTTGTGTAGTGAGTAGAGGGATTGTCAATAATTTAGGAGTACCTAGTAGAGCAGCTAGCAGTGGGATTACCAGTTTATCCTGTCTAATATAAAAGTATAGTAGGGTAAGATTAATACAGGCTAGCACTGTAACTAGCAGAGAGAATATATAGGCTAACTGTACACCTATCAGAGAATCTATAGACTTACTATATATCTATCAGAGGGATTACCAAGAAGTTGGAATTAGCACTACTATGTGCTAACAAATCTTGATAGGAAGGCGACATTGCTCTGTTATGAGAAATGGGAGAGGGTGCAGCTAATGCAACTGTTACACCATGCAGCTAGGAGGTGAAGGTTACAGATTTGGTGCAGTTACATGTCCCGAGACTATGCTTTGGCAAGGCTTGAGCAGCTGTGTAACTCCAAGTGAGGATCAGGGATAGACTTAAGGGAGAATAGTATAAGGTTCCTAGGTTCATAGGGGTGTACTAGGTTAATGACCACAATGGTCTTTTTAAGCCTAGCCATGCACCCTCCCAAATCTCTAATAAGTTCTGGTACCCTTGATAAGTATAAGCAGGGGCTTTGGAGATGAAACATTTATAGGCAGCCTGTGTCCATTAGAGGCATAGGTGCCAAACCAGGGAGGACATTCCTGTTACACATCCAGTTGTCCAAGTGATAGTTGAATTGGGTTAGGGTGGAACTCTGCTTCACATGGATGGGGAGCCTGTTCCAGAGAAGCAGTAGTCTTTAGGATACATACCTATCTCTCCAGCAGGTCCTATTTATATCACAGGCAAGGTTTAAGTCTTTAGAATGGGTAATTCTGATGCTGTTTGTTTTGCGGATATGCAGGAGGTCCATCAGGGTGGGGTCTGACAATTTCTTATATACCAGGCATAGATGTCGTCTCAACAGCCTGTAAGAGACAGAATACAGGATTAGGGCCTTGAGGCAGTCTGCATAGGATATGTTACTTATGCGTTGTATTCTTTTAGTGAGGGACCTCTGTGGATGTCCCAATTGTTTTATGTGCCTGGTTAGGTACATACCAAAGGGGGTTCTGTACTCTATGGTAGGTCTGATGAATGCCAAATACAGTGAAGTAATGAGTTATTTGTACTTAGATGCCATACCTTTTTTATAAGTTGTACAACATAGAATGATTTCCTCACTTCTGTGGACACATGAAGGCTCCAAAGGCTAGATTACTGTCTGTGTTTATCCCCAAGTCCCTTACTACTGTGCCAACTCTTACAGATGTGTTATCAATATGATAGTTACCAGGGGTGAATGACACATTTCTTGGCATTCAGTTTTAGTCCATGACTCTGACACTAGTTGTTTGCTTGTGTCGGTCTTTCCTGGAAAACATTTGTGTCAGTGGAAAATTCTATGCCTGCTCCTAATTTGCAATCATCTGCAAGTTGAGTCAGTCAGAGGTAATTGACATTGGTCTTGAATTCAAAGAAGTAAATGCCAAAAAGGAGTGATCCCAGGACCGATCCTTGAGGGACTCCACTTGTGACTGGCCTCCTTATAGAGGTGGACTCTCCAATTCTAACTTCCTGTGTCATGTCTGTGAGCCAGCTAACTATCCACTGGCTGATGTAAGTGTTTATACCTAACCTCCTGAATTTGTTAGCAATGCCCAAGTGTGATATTGTGTCATATGCTTTGGCCAGGTCAAGGTAGGCAATGTGAACTGCTTTGCCTTCATCCATTGCTTTGGTAACCTTCTCAAAGAAGTCCACCATGTTGAGTAGGTATGACCTGCACTCGACAAAACCAAATTAGGGTGGGTTCAGTTGCTGGAGGTTTCCTGTGTCATTACTGATCATTTCCATGATAATTATTTTCTTAGCTCTGCATCCGAGGCTATTGAGACTTATGGGTCTGTAGTTTCCAGGGTCAGTATATGGCCCACCTTTGTGCATCTGGCTGACTGTTGCTGTTCTCCATTTGTGAGGCATGAAGACTATTTGGAGCCAACAGTTAAATAGCAATTCCAGAGGACCTGATAGGTCATGCTTCATGCTAATTAGAAAGCAATTAGTAACCTGCAGAGAGCACCACCAGCAGCAATGATAAACACAAGGTCCTTTTTATTCAAACCAATTGAGCGCTTTCATATGAATGTAACAAAACTTCATTAGAATCATCAAACACTTCACACACCCACATTTAAACACCCACAATCCAACAATTTGTGGGTGTTTAATTTTGGGTGTGTGTTTATCCTTGCTGCTGGTGGTGCTCTCTGCAGGTTATGTTTTGTTTGCCTTGTTGGTTCTTGGTCTGTTTCTAATTAGAAAGCACCCTGGGATAATGGGCCCACTGGTACAGTGTTCTTGACCTTAGAGAGAACATTAAGGACCTGTTCCCTAGTGATGGCAGGGGGAGTTATATTTGATGGTATTTTGTGAGGGAAGGTTGAGGAGGGAGAGATGGATAAAGTTGGAGCTGAATTTGTCAGCCAGTAGGTTTGCTTTGTCTTCAGGCTCAGTATAAGTGGCTCTATTTACCATGAGCTCCACACATACATGTGTATTGCCTTTGAGGTTGTGGACATAGCTAAAGAATGCCTTGTGGTTGTCTTTGGTGTGAAAGGCCAAATTTTCCTCAAATGTGGCTTTGGAAGACTTTATTTGCCCTCTGATCTCTTAGTTTAGCTTGATGAGAGTTCTTTTATCTTACTGGATGCTATACCTTCAATTTTTTTGCCATGATTTTCATCCTTCTGTTATATAGCCAATTTATGTTGTGATTCCATCAGGGTGGCTTGTTTTTTGAGTTAGTTCTGTACTTCTTCCTGGTGGGTACAGCAGCCTCCAAGAGGCTATTAACATGCTTGCATAGAGTTTCTGTCAACAGTACCATGTAGGTATCAGTGTTCTCAGAGTTTATGGTTGCTAGAAAGTTTGCCAGTTTATCACTTAATATAAGGAAGTTAGCCTAAGAGTAGTTCCAGAACATTCCAGGGTTAGCTGGGGTTCCAGGTTTTATTTTTATTTAAAAGGAGAGCATTTTGTGATATGACCTTATCAGAGAAGAAATTACTCTAGGAGGTGTGCAGCACTCTCCCATATTAGTGAGGACCAGATCCAGTATGTTTGCACCCCTGGTCAGTTCATTGACAATCTGGTCCAGGAGATTATGTTTAGAAAATCCATGAATCACTGTGCCTGCACGTTTGGTGTCATGTCATATTCCCAGTTAATAGTGGGGTAATAAAAGTCACCCATGAATATTGGATGGTGAGTGTTTCCAATAAGTTTAAATGCATGTTACAGTTTCCTGGGTCATAGAGTAGACCTATAGCTTGCAAGGAGGTGGTATGGGTTTTTGCCTATGGTGATTTGAACATGGAAAAGACAAGTGCATTGACTTGTTTGGCCAGCCTTGAGGTATATTTATTTTTGATGTAAATCAAGACACCTCCATCTTTAGTCCTTGTCTATGTAGTAGCTGGTCTAAATGTGTGGAAGGCAATATAGTCTTGTTCTGCCAGTGTGCTCTCTGCGGCTATAAACCATGTCTCAGTGAGCACACAGACGTCAGCATTCTCAAGGGTTAGGAAAGCTTGTAGGGAGTGGAGTTTTTTGTTTAGACTCCAAGCATTGAGCAGTAACACTTTTAGATTTTCTTGGTTTTGATTTGCTATGTTGGAAGTACTTTCAGTTTGACAGTGCCTAAAAAAGACACTATGGGGGAAGACAATCCCTGGGATTCATGAAGCTCGGCGCAAGGACGGTTTTAGCCTTGCACCAAGCGTCCTCCTTACAGATGGTGCAGCAGCACCATATGAATATTTATGAGGGCTTGCTGCCGCACCCTCGGCGTGCACTGGAAACGTGTGCGAGTGCAGGGGGCATGTTTAAGTGCTCTACGAAGGCTTTAACATGCTCCCACAGTTGCACAACCTACAATGCTTACTATTAAAGCCCACCTCTAATAGTAAGCAATTAATTCAGTGTCCGTGGATACTGAAATGTATGCTAAGCATACAAGAGTGTCCACGAACACTGAAATAAAATCAAAGTAGTAAACACACAAGCACGTAGTGGAATGTTGAGCCCCTGTCCCTAGAACTATCACAATTAGATTCCCCGTGTCCCTATTTTACATTTGTTTTGCTTCATTATTGAAAGTGTAAGCGAAGTGCAGCGTGTTTGCATGTCGCTGCCCTCTGCTTAGTGTAGCTTACACATCAAAATCATCCAAATAGAAAAAAACATGCGGAATCAACGTTAATGTCAATAGTGTAGTGGTTAGAGCATCTGCATAATGAACAGGCATTCATGGTTTGAGTCCCACTATAGCACATATCATTTTCCATGTGGAATGTGTATATGAACATATTTATACATCTTTTTGCTGTATAACCTACATGATAACATGTAAATGTGAACTGGAGTACTGCATGAAATGTTTAACTAATGTCATGCAATCAAAGTGGTAGTGTCATAATGAATAAGGCACTAGTAAGCACAAATTAGCAGTAGTAAACATATATAAGTACTAGTAAGCAAGTCTAAGTGCATTTGCGTGGGTGTGAGCAGTGCCCACACACATTAAGCATAGTAGAAGCTAACTGAATTTAAGAAACTGTAATCGGAAGATAGCACAGCCTACCGTCGCGCAAACATGCACACACCTGCTCACAACTGCTTAAAAGTGCTTTAATCACTCTGTATCCAATGGCCCTTGTTCTGTCCAGCAAAAAAATAAATGGCCTCTGCAAAGGTCAAACCCAGGACCCTGCACACCACAGCCAATGTGATTTACCACTAAGCCATGGCAGATATACATAAATCTGATGTTATCACAAACATATCGTCCAGCACAGTCATGCAACAGCATAGGAAATGTATATAATTATGTAGATGTATGTGCATGTGTATGTACAGATATATAATACATATGTGTGTATATATATATATATATATATATATATATATATATATATATATATATATATATATATATATATATATATATATATGAAGAATGAACATTGTGACAATAAAGCATACAAAAAGAATGAGAAGGAAATCAACAGCAACTCCAGTATTATTTAGTATTGTCATCTTATGTCATATCAAGCTGGGCAGGGGTGAGCAAATCACTGCTACTCAAACCACAGGCAGGATACTCCCAGTGGGAGTAACATTGTCTATCTGCTAAGTCTACTTTACAAACAATTACAGTGCCGTCCCTGGTTGGACTACCCAAAAATTGCTAGGTTGTGTGGACTTCCGACCATTACACAAGCAAGGGCAGGTATGTTCAAGGACCAAATGGTGGGAGAGCCTGATGATACATGGGTTGGGACAACATACGTGTAGGGTCCCTAATGCTGGGGAGAGGGCAATGTGTGGAGGTGTGTTATAGCTGTGATAGCAACCGGAGAATGGATGGTGTGCGTGTATGTCGAACTCGGGTGGTGTGGAGGAATCATGGGTATGAAATTATGGATCTAGGTGTGTCAGGGTTGGATGGCTGGTTCTAATTGGATCGCCTTGTGGCGGTCACTGAGTTCGTTATAAGAACATATGCATACACACATGCATACATCTATATGTAGAAGTACATTCCCTGTACCACATTCATTCTTTTTGCAGACATAAATAACATGAAAGTGCCCCTACAAACCTCGACAGTAGATAGAATAATAGGTTGTGTATAAGAGGGAAGGGACAAATCTGCAAAAATGCAGAAGTGTGTACTTTGTCTGAAGTCAGTGCTGTTCTCAAAAAATAAAATGTGAGGACTTTCTCTCTATGAAATAGTGGAATCATTCCTGTGATCTGCCTGCTACGGCAATGCCAATTACTAAACCCTTTCCTATTTGTAATATAATTTTGCCGAACTCATACATTATTAGCTTTCATGTGTAACGAGTGCGTTACCACATTGTCATAGTTATTAATTTATTGTAGTGTCTTATTAACGGGAGTAATGATGTAATGACGTATAGAGTCTAATCTTGAAATAAAGACATGTGTGTCCCAGGTGGGACAACCCAGAAATTGGGAATAGTGTCCTATTGGTCACTCATTTCACGAGTGTTTGTGGACTAAAAGGTTGGGATGTCTGAGGATATGTGGAGTGAGTCAACCCATGGGATGGGTCTACAGGAGTAGGGAGTGGCCAGTGTATAGTGGTGTGGATACACCGTGTATCCAGTTGGAGAATGGATGACTGCTGTGTCAGTGAAGTGTTGGGGTGGGTGTTTGGGGAACTAGGATCCATGGATATATGTGTATATATGCAAATGAAGTAGCACAGCAATAGTGTAGTGGTTAGAGCATCCCCCTAACAAACAGACATTCCCGGTTCGAATCCCACTGCAGCACATACCATTTTCCATTGGTAATCTGTATAGGAACATATTTTGACATCCATCTGCTGTATAACCTGCATAATAACAATTAAAAGTGAACTGCAGTGAAGTGTCAGTGTCATAATGAATAAGGCACTAGTAAGCAGGTTTAAGCATAAATAAGCAGCAGTAAGCATATATAAGCACCAGTAAGCATGTTTAAGTGCGTTTGCATGGGAGTATGTATTGCCTGCACAGATTAAGCAAAGTAGAAGCTAACTGAGTGTAAGAAACTATAACCGGAGTTTAGCATTGCTTAGCTCCACGCAAACCCGTGCACACCCGCTCACAACTGCTTTAAAGTGCCTTAATCACTCTGTACCCAACGGCTCGTGTTCTGCCCAGCAACAAAATAAACAGCCTCTGCAAGGCTAGAACTCAGGACCCTGTACATCACAGTCACAGTAGTTAACCACTACGCCTTGATAGCAATACATATAAAGGAGGTATCAGCAAACTAATCCTCACCACAGGGAAGTCAAATCAAACATGTGAACTGAATGTATGTACAGTGTAATGTTCTATAACCCGCCACAGACCACAAATATGTGAATTGGAGTACTGCAGTAAACATAGAGTTGAGGTGTCACTGTAATAAAGTTTTGAAGTCCCCAGGACCCCATACAGTGTATGTACACATGAATCACAGATACCAGACACATATATAACCTGTAATGAATAAGACATCGTTGACAAAAGGCAAATATAATGCTAGATAACCAATAAGCAATGCTAACCGCAGCACAGCCCAACTAAGTAATTGTAAGCAATGTGTAGGGAAGCCAATACAATATGCCCACAGCTACACCTCTTTAAGCAGTGCCAACCTGAAGTAAGCAGGTGTGCCCATAGCTTAGCCTTTTCAAAACCGGCCAGTTATGGAAAAGTGCTGGAATCCGGCCCTACTTAAACCGAAGAGGCGGGAATACAGCTCATAACTGGTTGTAGCATCCCCCTGCATGCAGAATGGCTGGAGTGGGAGAAGGCACTCACTTTAGAGTGCAGCACTGGGGCATCCAGGAGTCCAAATTCATGGTATGGCTCCTGGTAAAGCACCATGACAGGAGACTACTGCAGGGCCAGTACCAGGGCTTACAGTACAAAACGGAGGCCTGAGACATTCTCGCCCGTGACCTCACTAGTGCCACAGGTATCCCCCGGACTGGTGAGCAGGTCAGGAACCACCATGCAGACCTGAAGCGGCAGAGGGGGGATGTCCTGGAACAGTGGCTCTAGGAAGCAAGACAGATGCAGAATACCCCAGAAATGAGTAAGTACTTCTTCCACTATGTATTTAATAATTGCCTAGCTTTTGTATACTATGGATAGGTATGGCTAAATATCACTGTACTTCTCTGACAGCTGCAGATGAGCGTGCTGCGAACCAGCAAGCCTATGATGCTAGGCTGCAAAGGATGCGTCACAAGGCAGGTTAGTAAATAGCCTGCATGTACTGTCATAACAAATAAGTGTAAGATCCTCAGAAAGTGTTGTACCAGTATATAGAATTGTGTAATATGCTGCTAATAAAGGTGTAACCCCTGCATTGCTTCTGTTTACTTTGCAGTCATATGTTGTACTGTTGCAGTTATTAAATAGTACTCTTGTAGTAAGCAGTGTTACCCACACTGTGGTATGCAGATAAAATATGAATGAAGTGCTGTATAACAATGTTGGAAGTGCAAACAGGTCAGTCATATTAGACAAAATACATTACAAAGCCTCACAACAATTGCCTGATAGCATAGTGTACAGTGATCTTAACTGTAATGCTTTTGTCACACACAGCTGGGCTTTGGATCCCAGGACCACTAGTAAGTTGTATGCATAATCATTCCACACAACTGCACACAGTTTGTTAGAATGTTCACAGAGAAAGCTGTATGCATATTTACCCTTAACAACTGTACAGATCTTGCTAGAATGCTCAAATAGAGAATGGTATACATATTCATATCCCTCAACTGTTCCAGTCTGCCCAGTATGTCCTGATAAATGGCCCACATCACCTGCCTTTTGCCCTGTTCCCCTGACAAATTAGTGTGATGATCCAAGAAATGTAGGCAGCTGTTAATGACATATAACTGATAGTCAGACTTGTACATAGTCAAGGAATGTACATGCAAACATACCTGTCATCCTAGCATCTCACCCAAAGTGTATGAGAGCAGTCTCAAAACATGTTGCATTAATACCTGCATCTTGTCAAGCCTGTACATAAGACACAGGTCCCGTACATACTAACCTACAAGCATACCATTGTACAATATAACACCATTGGGTAGTGTAATAACACATGTAAGAGACAGACCACTGCAGTGACTATGAATGTTGTGAAAACTACAAGGATTTATTAGTTGTTAATTGAACTCTCTCTCACCCCTACCATATGTGCAAAATAACCGATTTACACAACTCATTTGGTATGTCTACACTCCTAACCTTTGTTGGGACATATGTCCTATTGGTTTATAAATATTCACATCTGTTTCTATGCATGTGACATGTTAAAATACTCCTATATTGGTGTCCTGTTGCCATCAATGAAACCTGCATGTTGTTGTAATGGCCACTGTTTACCCATATATGCATGTGTTCTGCTTGCTCTGCAGCTATTTTATATCTGGTGCCCTGGGTAATGGGAATACCTATGCATGCTGTTATAACTAATCGTGAATGCTGTTGACTATTACTATCCCATATCTGCCTTAAACATGCTACAACATAGCTCGTATGGGAAGGCTGGTCCCAGCGGACCCACCTGTTCCATCTCAGCTGGCCATGGCACCGGGCACCAGCACATCTGGGGCCCAGCCTGGGACCTCCTCATCTGTTGGACCTGCATCACCTTCGGGTGGAACTGCCACAGGGGATGGGGCTCACGCCCCCGGGAGCGGGAGAGAAGAGGAACCTGTCAGTCATGGTACAATCCGGGCCGTGGTGCGTAGGGAGCTCGACAAGGAGATTCAAGACCGCCTACGTCAGCTTGAGGGCCAAGTGGTGCAACTAGAGGGTGAGCCTGCCCGTCCTACACAGCCTCCAGCACAGCCACCTTCTGGGCTGTGATGCTGCAGTGGTGACTGCCCATGGGTGGGGACCTCAGTCCCACTGTATCCATTTGTGGGCACATGGGCTTGCGACTTCCAAACACCCCTTCCCATCCAAGGTGTTCCCCCACATGTGTCATGTACCGCCCCTGTACACATCTTGTTTGTCTTGTCTGTCATCCTACCCAACCTGCCCTCCCTGATCATACCTACTCTCCTTCCCCAACATCCCACTCTCACCTAAAAATAAAAGAAAAAAGGGCAATCTGTTCCCACAAAAAAGGCACGTCCCATACATAGCTGTCCATTTCGCACACATGTCCACTGGACGCATGTAAATGTTTCTAATTGGTATCACAACATACTGTTGTTGTCCTCACCCCTCTCTCAGGGTTGTGAGTGTCCAAATGTACCTCCAAATTTATTGCATATGCACAGCCGTTGCTGTAGAAGAAATGGACAGCTATAGACCTTCCCTACACCCTTCCTGCACATCCCTAGCTACCTTGCCTACTGTCTTTCCCTCTTTGTGCCCATTTTTCACCACTTTCCTATCACCCCTTTTTCTTTTCTTTTAAAGAAATTAGCACAGGGGTAAGTGGGAGTAAGCACTTTTAAGCAGCAGTGAGTGGGTTTCAGCCTGTTTGCGCGGGGGTAAGCACTGCCTACACAGGTTAAGCAATCAAGAAAGCAACTGAGTGTAAGGAACTGTAACCAAAAGTAACCACTGCTTATCATCGTGCAAACCCACGCACACCGGCTCACAACTGCTTAAAAGTGCCTTAATCACTCCGTATCCAACGGCCCTTGTTCTGCCCAGCAACAAAATAAATGGCCTCTGCAAGGCTCGAAACTAGGACTCTGCACACAACAGCCAATGTGATTTACCACTAAGTCATGCAGATATACAGACATCTGATGTTATCACAAACATATCATCTAGCACAGTCATTCAACAGTATAGGAAATGTACTTCATTATATAGATGTATGTGTGTGTGTTTATGTCCAGATATATATACACACTTAGATATAGATATATATAGATATATCAAGAACAAACCACGTGACAACAAAGCATTAAAAAAGAATGAAAAGGAAAACACCAGCAACTCCTGTATTATGTAGAGGTGTTGTCCTATGTAATATCAAGACTCCCTCAGACAGACATGTGTCATTAATACAAGCAAACATTTGTACATTGCCCAAATACATTACTTTGAGCATTTTATTTACATTAACAAACAGTTCCTGTCCAATCATAATGTGAGAATAGTACTCTTACAAGGTGCTGTGTGCAATATCATCATTATTAAAAAGTTAAATGGGGTAAACATAGAGGGACCGGTAGTGGCGTGTGTACACTGGGGTCGTCTGCATCACGTGTACCTGGAACCTTTAGGAGTCATGTGCATACCAGGATTGTGTGCCTGAGAGAGGGGTGAGGACAACAGTAGCAAGTTGTGATGCAAATTAAAAAGGTTATATGTGTCCAGTGGATACTGTGGTGGTGGTGTTGCGGTAGCGTTGTTGCCTCACAGTAAGACATTGTCCTGTTCGATTCTCAGCTAGAGCGTTTTTTGTGTGGAGACATGCGTGAATGGGCATACCTTCGTTGAAGGTTGTGCATCAGGGCTGGCAACTCGGCACATAAAAATCTACTGCCAATCATTAGCGGATCGGGGTTCCCCTGTGGTGACCCCTAACCGGGAAAAGCCGAAAGACACAGCAGCACAGCAACATGTGTCCAGTGAACATGTGTGTGAAATGGATAGCTATGTATGGGGCAAAAGTTGTTCTGGGAACAGATTGGCCTTTTGTTTCCATTTTTGTAAGGTGAGAGTGGTATGTTGGGGAAGGAGAGTAGGTATGCTCGTGGAGGATAGGTTGGGTAGGATGACAGACAAGACAGCATACAGGGGCGGTATATGACACATGTGGGGGGGACACCTTGGATGGGGAGGGGTACTTAGCAGTCACAAGCCCATGAGCCCTTAAATAGAAACAGTGGGATGGAGGTCCCCACCCATGGGCAGCCACCACTGCACCTTCACAGCCCCAAAGGTGGCTGTGCTGTGGGCTGTCTAGGAGGGGCAGGCTCACCCTCTAATTGTGCCACTCTTCCCTCGAGCTGGCGTAGCTGGCCTCGAAACCCCTTATTGAGCTCCCTACGCACCACAGCCTGGACTGTACGACAGCTGACAAGTTCCTGTCTGGACCTGCTCCCAGGGGGGGCAAGACCCATCCTCAGTGGCGATTCCACCCGAAGGGGATGCAGAGCCAACAGAGGTGGAGGTCCAAGGCTGGACCCCAGACATGCTGGTGCCCGGTGCCATGGCCAGCTGAAGTGGAGTGGTGGTTCTGCCGGGACCTGCAATCCCATACAGCCTATGGTGTTGCAGTTTTAACATAGATAAGGCTTAGTCAACAGCATTCAGAATTACTTTATAACAACATACATAGATATTACCATTAACCCAAGACAACAGATGTCATACATTTTCAGAGGGAGCACAACACATGCATATATACTGCATGACATCTGTCCAAAGTGTAGATGACTTGTGACTGAAGCTATGAACAGTGGCACATTATTGGCATGTCACTGTGATAACCTCAGACAGTGACTGTCATACCACTGTTTCATGTGACGTATGTCCAATCAGGGATGCGATGTCAGTAACTTTCATCACTGTCACTGTGTACTGACTGCAGTCCTCACACTATGCTTCTGCAGTTCACAGATGTGTGTTCTGTGAGTAACACAAGAAACAAATGGTTCCACACACTGACCAGTCCACAGATGACCCTACAGATAGGGGTTTCCTCACAAACAGAGCACTGTGTTGTCAGTTATTAAAACATGCAGACTAACCATTACCACACACAACCTGTTAAACTGGCAGTAGTCTGAATGAAGCATAGCTACACTTACATTCTGTAGTCATGTCTGGCACATCACCCTCCTGTCTTTAGGCTATTTTCCACAGTGTATGTTGCTTGAGGAATATCCAGATTTCATCTTTGATGCTGTTTATTAAACACCAGATCCCAGTTCCACTCACAGTGACTGTCATGGGCAAACACCAACATGATGTTCCTAGATATTGTGCTGTGTTTCCATGCACTTGGCTATGGGAATGTCTCCACAGCTGTTCCACATGCAATCAGCTAGAGGAGGATTGCAATAGGTGCAGAGGCCATCGCCTGATCATGGCCATCACTTACAAAGCACAAGCTGCTGCTGAGCAGGTGTACATCTCCACATCCACCAGAGAGTGTGTGGGATGGACAGACAGAGGCAAAGTACATCAGACAAGGGTTGGGAGACTAAAACCTAAGCATCTTCTGTCACACATCTACCAGTACAGGAGTTCAAACCCCTGACTGACTAGCCATTACTATTACAAGTGCATGCAGTTACTCCATGTACCACATAGCTGACATGTTGGTGTGCTGTAAGAACATATATGTGTGCTGGTGAGTGACTTCTACAACAGAGATATAGTAGACATACATTAGGTGTATCACACATGGTTCTCCACATGAACAGATGTCATTGTCAACACAGCCACACTCTCTAAGGGACTCAGACACATTGGCACACTTTGGCAGGCTCACAAATACACTTCCTAACTACTTAGTTTGCCACACTACAGTAATGCACAGGTATTACATGCACCACATGGGTTATCCTGAGGTTCTATGGGCTAGGGCATGTGAACGTGTCTGACATCAGTCAGTATGCCAATGGGAGTTATACTGGGTGTGACTGTGGTTGGGAACATCATACCCCACAAGCAGACACAAGGTGCCAGTACTGACATGCATGTGTGCATTGCTTCATGAGTGTGTAGTAGTTGGCTGTGCAAGATGGCTGAACAAGGCTGGATGAGAGGTAATCCTTGGCATCAGGCCACCTGACAGTGGTCTGCAGTGTGGTTCAGGGGTGTAGGGTTTGCAATGTCCTACACTGTTATAGCATGCACCACATAGATTGCTGGAGTACTCTTTTCCCCAAAGGTGTACTCCCCAGTGATTGACATCAGCAGGATTGCCAATGTAGGGCATTTGAATTGTATTAAGTGTGACTAACCTAATTTCCACAATTAGTCTGTATGCATTAATCGCTGTCCTGGCTGGACAAAAATACCCCACCTTTGTAGGTCATGAACCCAGGACACTGTACATTATAGTCACAGTAACTAACCACTAAGCCATCACAACAGTACATTAAACTGAGGTTTCACAACAGTAATCCCAGTATAGGCTAATCAAAGTGAACATGTGAAAGGAATGTATATACAGTTGTCCGTAAAAGACCTCCCCAAAGCCAGCTTCATGCTACACAAGGCAGACGTGACAATGTTTGTGACACCCATGGAGACAGGAGCTGACAGTTCTACAGATGAATCCTGTACTAAGGTACTGTATGAGCACATCCACTTGTGCATGATTCCTGACATCCCACATGGAACCACAATGCTCACCTTCCAAATAAGCAAGTCAGTCTGGTGGTCTCCTGCCATTAACAGAGTATACAACAGAAGGTAGACACTGTTGAAGCAAAAAGGATACTCCAAGGATGCAACAACTCCCTTACCAGCCACAGTGACATGTTGAGATCCCCCATGGAATCCACCAAAGCTGATTATGTAACTAAAAATCACCACATATTCCACAGACAACCACACACCATTCTATAGTTATGTCCTGAATCTAACAGGCAATGCTGAGACGTGCTTTGAGCTACGACAGAATGGCATTACATAGATTGCTCCCACGGATTGTGCCAATATCCTGGCAGATTGGTTTAATGCCACAGTCACCCCCTCTCACCTCCAAAAGGGCCAATGGCAATATGAACAGAGTTCCATTTACCAGTAATCACGGCCACACAGGCAGAAACTGCACTGTCCACAGCTAAGAATACATCATCCATGGGACCAGACTGTCATGTGTAATCATAACCTCGCATCAGGCCTGGTGCCCACTGAGTGGTGCACAGTTGCAGTTATCCCACTCCACAAGGGGAGATCCACCTTGGATCCCTGGAACTACTGTCACATCAGTGTGACGAGCCTGATCTGCATGGTCATGGAATGCATTATCAGGGAAGTTTGGAACACAGACATTGGCAACCCTCAAACACTGGACCCCACACAGATTGGGCTCTTGGAGGGCCAGTCTTGCCTCTTGAAATGGATTGTCTGCTTTGACTCAGTCTGCATAGTTGTTGAAGAGGATAAGGCAGTCGACAACGCCTATGTGGACCTTGCCAAGCCCTTCAATACCATACACCTGTCTGGAAACATAGATTAATACACTAATCCGGCCATACATCCCTATGCCACTCGATGGTTTGCCACATGGCTTACTGGCAGTACCCAAACTGTAGGTGTAACTGTCTCCAAATCCATCCCCAGACAAGTGACAGGTGGAGTACCTCAGGGTTCTGTCCTGGGACCACTGTTGTTTGAATTCTACATCTCTGTAGTACAGGCCAACAGTACGGGACTCTGGCCAACAAAGGTAGCAGATGACTGCAAAATGGGAGTCATTATGAGCTTGACTGTACTGCATGATATGTTACTGATACCAGCCTGACATCATACAGGTGGGATGGGGTACTGTTAACATTTTGTGTCCTTGTTGTGTACGGTCCTGGTTATGGGATTCTGCAACAGTTGGTAGTGTATTGCAGGTCAGACATGTTTTGCTGTGGGGGGAATAACTATTCATGCATGACGTATATTGTTTGTGCCTGTCAACCCCATTCATGGTACATGTGGACATATATGTTTCTGCTATGCTCCCACCTTATCTACAGATGTATGTTCATATATACCTATATTGATATAAATATCTGCTTACACATATGTGGATATATATATATATATATATATATATATATATATATCTGTCTATATATCTCTCCCTCTCTGTCTCTCTCTCTCTATATATATATATATATATACATACATTTGTATCTGTGTAGACATGAATATATTTTCACACACACATACATCTGCATGTTAGAATACATACTCTGTACTGTTGAATGACTGGGCCGGATGATATGTTTGGGAATCCAGCAGGGTTATGCATATCAGAGGTGGCTTAGAGGTAAATCACTTTGGCTATGGTGTGCATGGTCCTGGGTTCAAGACTAGCAGAGGTTGTTGATTTTGTTGTTAGGCAGAACAAGGGCCGATGGATACAGAGTGATTAAGGCACTGTAAAGCAGTTGTGTACTACCCACATATTGGCTGTTGCCTAGGCATGTGTGTGCATACGACACATGGGTTGAGTGTGTGCTCTGGGTAATAGTGGGGTTGCTAACCGTGATTGGCTGGCCTTGATGTCACATGTATGGGTATGGCTTTACACCCCAGCCTCACAACTAATGTACATCTGTTATCCCTGTATGGTTGTCATTGTGATATGGAGTACGGCCAACATAAAATATATGCAAAACCCTTGCCACATTGCCCACAGGTGTCACACACTTACAACCACCACTACAGAGGATACAAGTCACACACACACACACTCGCACTCACACCTGTCATATTTTGTATTTGAACCCCTACCTAACTAGTTTATTACACTACAGCAGTACGCAGTTATAGTACGAGCCACAGACATTACTGAAGTACTTCTTCCCCAAAGGTGTGTGTCACAATGAACGACATCAGCAGGATTACCAAGGAAGGGCATTTCAAGTGTACTGCGAGTTTTACGTGTCTTTTAACCGTGTGTACCCTCTGCTTACTGTTGCGAAAACACATTTACACCTGCCTAAAAGTGCATTATTCAGTCTTAAATGACATTATTAACAACCCTTGCAGGTCTTGAACCCTGGACCATGCACACCATAGTCACTGGACTTACCACTAAGCCATCTGGGTTGTATAAATGTTTCATGGTTTTTAGAATACACATTTTACTACAGGTATTCCACAGTACTGAATGGGACAGTCACTTTGTGTACATATGTACAGTACTCTTGAATATACTGTACTCTGTGAAACAACATAGACAAGTCCACATATGTACAACTGTTATAAATAAATACTAAATACATATATGCACTTATGGGATGTGTACACACACACACACACACACACATATATATATATATATATATATATATATATATATATATATATATATATATATATATATATATATATATATATATGTATACACACAGACAGAGCTATAGCCATATATATAAACATGTCTGAACACCCTTTGTGACACAGAAGGGTTCCAAAGGAATTGACGTGTACACAAAGCAGAGGCAACTCTTGTATTATAACATTTAAATCTTAATCAGTTCTCCAGAGAAGGGATGGTTGTTGTGTATGTGGAGTTTGGGGTGGGGAATGATGGCTAAGGAAATATACCTCAGGGATTGTGGAATTTGGGTGGGGGAATGATGGGTATAGAAATACACCCCGGGGGCCACTTCTGTGTCACTGCTTGACAGTGGCAGAGGAAAATAACTACCCAACAGTAGTCATTCTTGACTGTCTATTCTTTTCTATTCCTAACTATACAATAATTTGTAGACTCCACTCACCACAGATGACTACCATGATGAGCATGTTAAAAGACATAACACATGTGTATGCCTGGCTACAGGGTAGTCACACACACACACAAACACACAAACACTTGCCAGTTTTGTGCTTACAACTCTTGCCTATATAAAGGTAACTAGTAGAGTGGTATGCAGTTGGGGTATGTGCCACAGAACCCATACAATTACACTTAATCTGATTCTGCTTCTGAGCTGGGTGACATCACAGGACTGATTACTTGCAGTGGGGAGGGGGGAAGGGTGGTTTAGCAGATGACAAGGATAAAGGTCAGTGCAGAAGGTGGATTCTCTTTGGAAAGCAGTAAAACCCACTATCATGACAGGATGCAGACACAAATACACACACACACACTCACACACACACACACACACACACACACACACACACACACACACACACACACACACACACAGTTACCAGTGGTGGGATCAGAACTCCTGCCTATCTACAGATCACTATTACAGTACTACACAGTTACGAGACGCGCCACAGAGATTACACATTTCAAGGCAGTCAGAATGCTCTTCTAAGATTGTGGACATCAACAGGGATACTGATAGTTAAGATGTACATAGCTGTAAACCTGTGTGTTTAATGTAGGAGTCCATTGCAACCTGTATGCACAAACAAGACACATCTTCTGCAGGTAAGACATAGGTAGGCCTGAGAGGTATAGTTGTAGCACAGCAAGCCCTGAACTGGAGTATGCCCATCTGTGGAATGGACAACTACTATCACTATACAGTGTTACAGTGGTCATGCTCATACACATAGAATCACAGGACTTGTTTGGATGCATTGACTCCAATTACACAAGGTGACAGTGGCCTTGCTTATCCATTTAGTAGCACAGGGCTGTTTGGGATGCACTCTGACTCCAACTACACAAGGTTATACTGGACATGTCCATACACTTAGAAACAAAGGGCTTGTTTGGATGCACTGTCTCAAATTACACAAGGTGGCAGCTTAGTAGCACAGGGCTGTTTGGGATGCACTCTGATTCTAACCACAGAAGGCCACAGTGAGCATGCTCATACACTTAGACATACAGAACACGTTGTAATGGACTCCTATTGTAAACACACAGGTTTACAGCTATAAACATCTTAACTGTCAGTATATATGCACATCATACAGGTTTACTAACAGATACCTGTATGTGGCCCATAAATTATATATCTGCGTCTGTGCAGTGTGATACACATGAATACATGTACATGAAGTACTGCCATATATATGTGAAGTATACACAATCATGCATGTGTGAAAGTGACAGACAATTGGTTAACTGGGACACACAGGTGGATGCAAAGTACAGCATTTGTCACACACATTGCTGCTCTGAAAGGCATACATTGATATCTGGTTGTGGACAGTGGCATTATACTTGGAACAGTGGCATGTGCAAGCATAATATTTGAGCCTCATTGTCTAATGGTACTGAGGTGCAGGTGTCAAGATGACCTCACCCGGCTGTGTTAGTAGTTGCCAGTATTAGCAGGACCGCTCCACTAAGTATATCTGACATTGGTCATCTACACAACATCTGCTGCTGTCCGTCACCTTAGATGTAGCATTTGATACCAAGCGCAATACTGCCACTCACAGTGATGTCATGAATGCAGTGGCAACTGCTTGACCAAAACAATGAGCCAATGTCCTGCTGTAATTATGAGGTTGTCCAGTGTCTGTCATTCTGGGATGACATGACTGAAAGAAGACAAGCCTTTGTCACAGATCACATGCATCCATGATTCAAGGGAGTGTGGATAATACCTAGGTCGCATTTACCCATATAGTGCCATTCCAAGGCAGATGTCTTAAACACAGAAGTAACACCCTGACACCTACAAGACAATTGCATTGGATGCTTATGCTAACCAGTGCTAGATGTGTGGCTTTCATAATCCATTTGCTCAATGTAGAACCTACAATGGGGAATACTGACATATGTGCAGTGAGGAACACCTGGCTGAAGGCTCTGTAGTGCACAATAGCACTACCACCATATAACTCAGATCCAGACATGTGGGCCATAACACTCGTACACACCACTCCAGGTGGTGGTGTCCACATATTCATAAAGGCTACTCACAAGTAAAGACCACTACCACAACATAATTCATCACAGATGAGTCAGGTACAGGTGACTGTGGCAAAAGCTGCATTATAGGTTGTATCCTCATATACATCAACCACCATGTCCTCAGACTACCAACACACATCCATAAATGTGGTATGAAATATTATGGTACAACACCAAATAACCTTCAACTGGTGGACTGTACCTAGCCCTACATCAACTGTGCAAAGTACCCATGTACTGACACAGTTGCATAATGTGTTATGCAATGCAATAATGCCAGTGTTTGTAACCAGGTCAGTTGTGCACATACCAGGGTCCCTCGGATGTTGTTAGCAGTAACACAGTTGACTGTTGCTATACACCAGTAAACAATACCCTCATGGTTGGATATGACCTAGATGTACCTGCCCTGTATATGTACATCCCACACTCATACAACATACATGAAAATACCATAGCTTTTGTTGTCCTTTGTACATACAGGTGGCTACATTCATTACACACATGCACATGGAATATAGGTCCATGGCTGCTGCATGCTAACAGCACATAAGGTTTGATATCTGTGTTGACAGAGGTAATATTCCCTCTCTACAGGTCACCCATGACACCTGAAATATCATGCAACAATCCATGTGGCATGTATGTCATTAGACATGTCCACCAAATGCAAAGCCTTCAAACATACCCAAATAACAGGATCGTAGGACCTACACACATTGCCTGTATTGACAGACTCAGGGAAATACAGCTATGCTCTGTATGTTCCTGAGAAGTTACAGGAGATATGTCCATGACATGTACAGCCATGTGTGACCCACAGCTCCTACATATACCCCATGTCAACAGTTGCAAGCCATGCATGCTGTGTGCTGTCAGGACATTAACCTTATTACCACAATAGCCAGAACATGCTGGGGTGAGATGTTTATAAGCCATAGACCTTGCACATGCTTGAACAAGTGTAATGCCTAGCTCAAACATAGCACATTGCTGGCACTCTTCCAGTAATCATGAGGTGTGTGTGGCAAATATGATGTGCTCACTGTTGACCATTACAGTGCCCTGGCTTTACAGTGGAACTGTCAACTAACAGTTTGTGGGATCATGACATGGAATATTGCTGTGCGTGTGTCTTGCTGATATGTGCTGTTGGCATAAATGTACACTTAGCTACTCATTGACGGTGGTTGTGTGTCCTACCAGTACATTAATACAACATCCATTATGGTGTAATGCTCAGCTAGGTTTCACACATGGTGTAGGGAAGGTGTGGCATGTATCCTCTTGACCTGCTAGTCCACTTACTGATGGAGACTGCATATGTGTACATGTATTGATGTGTGTTTAGATTCCATGCGTGTGGAGTGTCTGATGTTTGAAGGTGACTGGTGTCTTAGTACATCATGCAGTTGCAATGCAGCTTCAACACTGCCAAGTGTATATGGTGATATGCTCAAAGTACAGTAAGCTGTACTTTAGTTATGGACAGATGTTCGGACATAACTACTAAGTGGTGGGGCTACTTTGCAGATTAATGATTACTGAGGACAGCTCACAGGTGTGTTACAACCATTCCTACAATAACCTGTGTAACTGCTAAGCTAGGGTTTTGTTAATTGAAGGGGAAGACACACAATGTAGAATGCAGTAAGGGTGACACTGAAGGCAAACCTCTTGACACCTGTAACAGTAACACATCCCCTGTGCATATATTGTGCATATATCAGCACAGTTGGCAAAGGAAAGAGTCAGTACGCTTCGTAGCGCATGTGATAGTGCTATAACTCTGTAATAGCTATCATGAGATAGGCAGGTGTTTGATTCACAGTACTGGCACGTGTGAGAGTGGGTGTGTGTCCATATATGTTACGTATGGTGGGGAATACATCCCAAATGTTTTTCACTCTCCTGTATACTGTTGTAGACATCTGTACAGAGTGATGTGTAGAAAGCAAGACATAGGCAGGGGTTTGAATTTCACACATGTCAAGTG
This sequence comes from Protopterus annectens, assembly GCF_019279795.1. Taxonomy (NCBI): domain Eukaryota; kingdom Metazoa; phylum Chordata; order Ceratodontiformes; family Protopteridae; genus Protopterus; species Protopterus annectens. Next base: position 747,212,700 of record NC_056733.1, on the reverse strand, counting down.
TCTGTATGTGTGTGACATAGGTGTATATCTTTGTGAATGCCACAGTGTGTGTGTGTGTGTGTGTGTGTGTGTGTGTGTGTGTGTGTGTGTGTGTGTGTGTGTGTGTGTGTGTGTGTGTGTGTGTGTGTGTGTGTGTGTGTGTGTGTGTGTGCATGTATGTATGTATGGCGGTCTTGTCCCAGGAGTGAGGCTGTATTTTACCATAGTGAAATGATAAGACCCCCCCCATCCACTCAGTGCAATCTAGTATCCCTGTTGATGTCATCAATCTTAGAAGGGCATTCTAACCGCCTGTAAATGTGTAAGCCCTGGGGTGAGGCTTGTTGTTCCATAGCCTACTGATGAACCCCCCTCCCCACATACACTCACAGCAATCTAGTATCCCTGTTGATGTCCTCAATCTTAGGCTATTCTGACTACCTGTACATGTGTAATCTCTGTGGCACGTCTTGTAATTGCTTAGTACTATAATGATGATTTGCACATAGGCAGGGGTTCTCATCCCAACACTGGCAAATGTGTGTGTGTGTGTGTGTGTGTGTGTGTGTGTGTGTGTGTGTGTGTGTGTGTGTGTGTGTGTGTGTGTTACTGTGTCTGTGAATCCCTGAGTGTGTGGGTGTGTTACAGTGTCTGTGAATCCCTGAGTGTGTGGGTGTGTATGTATCCTGTCATGAGAGCAGGTATTACTGCTTCCCAGTGAGAAACCACATTTTCCACTGGCCTTTACCCTTGTCGTCTGTTAAACCACTCTTTTACTACCTCACTGCTCCAGGTAACTATACCTGTGATGTCACCCACTATGGATGTGACGGCTCTGGCCACAGTAGCTTACTACACAGCTGTCATGCTCTTGGATCATTAGATCAGTAAACACGTTTGAAACTTGGGAGATTACAACTGTGATGTGGAAGCTACAAAGTGCATGCAGGTATTTTCGTACAGACATGTGAATAGTCTACATTTACATATGGGACACTAACTGAAAACACTGACATCCCCCGGCACATGAAATTACACCTGAAAGAGGAAGGCAGAACATCTAGATCAACATGCAGTTACTGTTGTTACATATGATACATACTGCCAAAAGTACAAAATGCATTCTAAAACTGTAGTACATGGTATGTCTGCTGCCTGTTAACACTACTCAACAATGGTAATCTACAATTGTCTTCCTAGTATGTTCACCCTGTGCATCAGACCATATGAGCATGCCCCTGCACCGATGGTGTGGATGACAGGGATGCAGCACAGGCATCATCATATGCACAGGGTGATAATGTTTGCCACAGGCCTGGGCTGCACCATTGGATGACATCATGTGTGTGGGTTAGGGCCTTTTATCTCATTGGGCATGTGTAGATGTTATGCGTGTGTGTGTGTTGAGGTGTTCTACATTTGTTTCTGGTGTGTGTGTGTGTGTCTGTGTGTGTGTTTATGTATGCGTACAGGTCTGGCATGTGGCTGGCCTACACAGGGGTATTATTGACAGCTGCAGACTGTACAGGGCAGGTTTTACAGTTCACGGTGTCCGGCCATGGCCACGTGACCTGCGCCTGCCAGGGGTTGCATGGCCACTACCAGGCAGAGGTCCAGATTGAGTACTGTCTGATGACACATGTTCACTGGAACCGTGTCCCTGTTGGGACCATCCAGGACCACATGCATGTGGCCTGCTGTGTCCTGGTGTGGACAGCACAGCACCAGCTGCACTGCTGCTGCTACCACTACTATAGGAGCGGGCATGTGAAGTAGCATGTTCACGTAGACCTTCAACAGTTGATATAGCTGGCCTATGTCCACGTGCCCAACACCTTACTCCCACCAGATGTTCTAGCACAGACATTCCATGCTCAAGGATTGACATGCCATGGTCAAGGACTCCCACCATTTTACCCAATCATCTATCCAAAACATCTGCAAGATGACGGTGAGCATTTGCAATTGCCTGAATGTTGTCAGTTAATGAAAGGACAGCAGCCCTCTGAAGCCTCACACCTTCTCTGTTGTGCCATTTAACACATGCCTGTGCCTCCATTACAGCCTGAAACATGTGTCTGGTGACACCAGCTGATGTGCTATGTCTTGCAGGGGCATGTTGGCCAGAAGACCTCCTATGAGCAGCCCTGGGCACATGCCTGTGTGGGACATCACCAGTCAGTTGGCTGGGATCATGGTGTGCAGGCACACCTTCCATAGTCTCCACACATTCCTTTTCCATGCTACCACCCTCCAACTGTCCTTTCACTATGGCCACTGGTGATGGGGTATGTGTAGCATGAGAACTGTATGCAGGGATGAGGGGGACACAGGTGGAATGGCAACCAATGGCACAGATTCAGCCCCTGACAACCCTGCCTGTGCCTCAGTCATACTTTCATCATCACTGCTAGAGTCTGTGGGGGCACAAACATCAGGTGGACCGCAGGAGGTCAATGCACCTACATCAACACCTGTGAGGGGCAGACAAGAACTGTACATTACAAGTTATACATCACAGTACAGACACACAGAGACAGACACACAGAGACAGATACACAGATAGACACACAAAGACAGACACACAGACAGACACAGTCAGACACAGATAGACATATGATATGGCACCCAATGGCATGCAACATGCATGTGATATGGCAGAAGGCATTCAGCTTAGACAATTATAGTGGTAGTTGTCATACATCCCTGAGTTGCACACAACAGCATGCATGTGTTATAGCAGAAGGCATGCACCTTACACAATTATAGTAGTAGTTAGCATACATCCCTGTGTTGCACCATTTGTGTTAGCAAGTTATGCCCCAAACCTGCAACACAATGCATGCACTATGCACCATTGCACCACACTGCCATGTTCTGTGCAACATACCCCACATTTTAACAGACCATCGCTGATCTGTGTACATCTGCCACTGATGCTTTGTGTTGGCCACTGCCCCTATGTGTGAGGAGGACAAGAGCAGAACGGTATGTTGAGTGAATACTATGATTGCCTGAGCCCTAGCTTGCATATCTCCCCCAAAGCAGTGCATGTCTGTTCAACATTGTTCTGCTTACCCATGAGCTGAGTATACAGACAATGTGCATGTGGCTGTACACACATGTTTGACATGGCTGTCCCTACTTTGCAGTGGTGTCACAGACCAGCACAGGTTAAGAGTACACCAGCCTGATGTGTGGCATATGACCTTGCCAATCACATGTAGTATGACATGTCTTCTGCTGAAGTGTTGCATGACATGCATACATGTTTAACACAATGGTGTCCTTTCAAATAAACAGTGAGGTAATGGTGTCCCATTGCAGGGACATGTTATACTAACATGGACCTTCACCTGACGCAATGTTGTCAGTCCGCCCTACAGATATACAGTGACATACTGCACATTGAGCTGATGTGCATAGCCATTGCAGGGCATCATGTGCCTTCACTATTGCTATACAGTGTGAGTTACAGACACAATTCATAGCCATGACTGTGTTCAGATACAATACATATCTAATGTGGAATGTGACCCACATCACTGAGGTGTATACACACTAAACCCTAATGTGGAATGTGTGACACAGGTGAATGTACTGTATCTGTGACCTGATGTGGTTGTATGTGTATGTTGTGCAACACATGTATGTATTTGGATACTGTATAGGTGAAAGCTTTCATGTCATGACACACTCAAGATGTTCAAGACATATTTTGTGGTGGTTTGATGTCATGCCTACACAAGCTGTGCACAGGCCTGTATGATGTTTAGTGTGTCACATCTGCAATATCACCATTACACAAAGGCCATAGTTGTATTGTGTCGAGCCAATGTACAACAGGGTGTACACACATGTACATCCCTTCTACTGTGTGTGTTGCTTCATGTCTCTGGCCATCCTCCATGGCCATGCGTAAACATGTTTTGTCCAATGGTTGTGATGGGCATCTATTTCATATGTCATTGTTGTCCCATATGACATACATCCATAGATGTCATATGCTCCACTAAGGACAGGGTTATGCAGACAAAGGGTGGTATGTTTGGGATGTGAGATATCATGTTTTACAGGATAGTTAACCAGTGTTGCAGTCAGCTCACAAAATGTCATGGACATGTCAGATAGCACATGACATTGTGTGACATTCATAGCAAGAGTATAATCCACAAGGGTGAATCCTGTGGGCTGGTCATACTCCAGCTCCAAAACATTTAAGAGTGTGTGCACACATATGCTTTTTGTATAGTACTGTTTGTATTCCCCACATGTGTAATGCTGATCAGTAGTACATCTCCCTACAGTGAACCACACCTCCACCATTGTATTTACAGCTGTCCAGACATCTGGCAATGAAAGTTTGTAAGGTTTAGTGTAGGTGTTTCATATACTCTTCAGTTATTCCACATGGGTAACCACTGTGATGCATTGCAGGTCTGACCTGTATATATTAACAGGATCACCATACATTATGTGTATGTGTGTTAAATGACCACATGGCAGATAGCATGCAGTTAATATGATCTGTGCGTTATCAAGCCTGATAAATAATAACAATCTCTCCAGCAACAGGCTGCTCTCACTGCGAAAGTTCAGAGGTACCTAAATAGGAGTGTCACAGCAGTAAGATCATTATCCACACCTGTGTGAGAGCTACATAGTGCAATGTGCATGTTAGCACATAAGCCAGTACAATAGACTATACTATGGAGTATGCACATCTGTGCATACATAGAGTAGCAAACTATAGTATGTGGCATGTGTGCATACATGCCTTGCATATGATGTTACATTAAATATTGTACAGTAACACATGTAACTATATTAAATATAGTTGTGTTATATGTGCAGTAGTGACTTACCAGGCAACTCCTGGCTTAGTGGTTGTGAGACACCCACCTCAACAATACCAGCTAAAGCTTGTGGATGGAATTCTGCAAGTGTCCCCAGGTTGGCCAGTAGCTCCTCAGTAGGTGTGAGTGGGGGCTGGGTGAGTGCCCCCCCCCCACCTCTTGCAGCTTGTTCCCTGGTGATTGCATTTGCACATTGTTTTGCCCATCTAATGATGTCAGTGCAGTGTTGGTGCACCTGCTGATAGGTGTGATTGTGGCCGCCAACATCATTTACCCTCCTGCGAAATTCTGCCCACTGGGCATCCCGGTGCTGTGCATCCTGTGGCACATGGCTGAAGAGTGTTTCTTGGTTGTCAAGGAGGTATGGAATGAGGGCGTCATCCTCCATGGCCCAGGAATTGGGGGACATGCCATGGTTTCCCAAGGACTCCCCACCATTGGGGTCCCCAACCCATTTTAAATCCCAAAACCATCTCCCCAAGAAATGATGGTGAGATTTTGCAAAAATTTTCCCCGGAGGGCAGTTAATGAAAGGACAGCAGCCCTCTGAAGCCTCACACCTTCTCTGTTGTGCCATTTAACATGCCTGTGCCTCCATTACAGCCTGAAATATGTGTCTGGTGACACCAGCTGATGTGGGCAGTCTCCCAGGGGCATGTTGGCCAGAAGACCTCCGCGAGCAGCCCTGGGCACATGCCTGTGGGACATCACCAGTCAGTTGGCTGGGATCATGGTGTGCAGGCACACCTTCCAGTAGTCTCCACACATTCCTTTTCCATGCTACCACCCTCCAACTGTCCTTTCACTATGGCCACTGGTGATGGGGTATGTGTAGCATGAGAACTGTATGCAGGGATGAGGGGGGCACAGGTGGAATGGCGTGTAATGTAGCACAGATTCAGCCTCTGACAACCCTGTGCCTGTGCCTCAGTCATACTTTCATTCATCACTGCTAGAGTCTGTGGGGGCACAAATATCAGGTGGACCGTAGGGAGGTCCAATGCACCTATATCAACACCTGTGAGGGGCAGACAAGAACTGTACATTATTACAAGTTATACATCAGCAGTACAGACACACAGACGAATTTGTGACACATTAGAAACAGATACACAGATAGACACACAAAGACAGACACACAGACAGACACAAATCAGACATAGATAGTTATATGATATGGCACCCAATGGCATGCAAACATGCATGTGATATGGCAGAAGGCATTCAGCTTAGACAATTATAGCCGTAGTTGTCATACATCCCTGGAGTTGTACACAACAGCATGCATAAAAAGTTATAGCAGAAGGCATGCACCTTTACACAATTATAGTAGTAGTTAGCATACATCCTGTGTTGCACCATTTGTGTTAGCAAGTTATGCCCCAAACCTGCAACACAATGCATGCACTATGCACCATTGCACCACACTGCCATGTTCTGTGCAACATACTCCCCACATTTTAACAGACCATCGCTGATCTGTGTACATCTGCCACTGATGCTTTGTGTTGGCCACTGCCCCTATGTGTGAGGAGGACAAGAGCAGAACGGTATGTTGAGTGAATACTATGTTTGCCTGAGCCTAGCTTGCATATCTCCCCAAAGCAGTGCATGTCTGTTCCAACATTGTTCTGCTTACCCATGAGCTGAGTATACAGACAATGTGCATGTGGCTGTACACACATGTTTGACATGGCTGTCCCTTACTTTGCAGTGGTGTCACAGACCAGCACAGGTTAAGAGAGTACACCAGCCTGATGTGGCATATGACCTTGCCAATCACATGTAGTATGACATGTCTTCTGGGTTGAAGTGTTGAATGACATGCATACATGTTTCAACACAATGGTGTCCTTTCAAATAAACAGTGAGGTAATGGTGTCCCATTGCAGGGACATGTTATACTAACATGGACCTTCACCTGACGCAATGTTGTCAGTCCGTCCTACAGATATACAGTGACATACTGCATATTGAGCTGATGTGCATAGCCATCATGTTTCTTCACTATTGCTATACAGTGTGAGTTACAGACACAATTCATAGCCATGACTGTGTTCAGATACAATACATATCTAATGTGGAATGTAACCCACATCACTGGGGTGTATACCCACTAAACCCTAATGTGGAATGTGTGACACAGGTGAATGTACTGTATCTGTGGCCTGATGTGGTTATATGTGTATGTTGTGCAACACATGTATGTATTTGGATACTGTATAGGTGAAAGCTTTCATGTCATGACACACTCAAGATGTTCAAGACATATTTTGTGGTGGTTTGATGTCATGCCTACACAAGCTGTGCACAGGCCTGTATGATGTTTAGTGTGTCACATCTGCAATATCACCATTACACAAAGGCCATATTTGTATTGCGTCGAGCCAATGTACAGCAGGGTGTACACACATGTACATCCCTTCTACTGTGTGTGTTGCTTCATGTCTCTGGCCATCCTACATGGCCATGTAAAACATGTTTTGTCCAATGTTTGTGATGGGCATCTATTTCTCATGTCATTGTTGTCCCATATGACATACATCCATAGATGTCATATGCTCCACTAAGGACAGGGTTATGCAGACAAAGGTGGTATGTTTGGGATGTGAGATATCATGTTTTACAGGATAGTTAACCAGTGTTGTAGTCAGCTCACAAAATGTCATGGACATGTCCAGATAGCACATGACATTGTAGTGACATTCATAACAGAGTATAATCCACAAGGTGAATCCTGTGGGCTGGTCATACTCAGCTCCAAAACATTTAAGAGTGTGTGCACACATATGCTTTTTTAATATATAGTACTGTTTGTATTCCCCACATGTGTAATGCTGATCAGTAGTACATCTCCTACAGTGAACCACACCTCCACCATTGTATCCACACTTCTGGCAATGGCAGTTTGTAAGGTTTAGTGTAGGTGTTTCATATACTCTTCAGTTATTCCACACTGTAACCACTGTGATGCATTGCAGGTCTGACCTGTATATATTAACAGAGCCACCATACATTATGTGTATGTGTGTTAAATGGCCACATGGCAGATAGCATGCAGTTAATATTATCTGTGCATTATCAAGCCTGATAAATAATAATCTCACCAGCAACAGGCTGCTCTCACCGCTTAAAGTTCAGAGGTACCTAAATAGGGAGTGTCACAGCAGTAAGATCATTATCCACACCTGTGTGAGAGCTACATAAGTCCAATGTGCATGTTAGCACATAAGCCAGTACAATAGACTATACTATGGAGTATGCACATTTGTGCATACATAGAATAGCAAACTATAGTATGTGGCATGTGTGCATACATGGCTTGCATATGATGTTACATTAAATATTGTACAGTAACACATGTAACTATATGAAATATAGTTGTGTTATATGTGCAGTAGTGACGTACCAGGCAACTCCTGGCTCAGTTGTTGTGAGACACCCACCACAACAATACCAGCTAAAGCTTGTGGATGGAGTTCTGCAGGTGTTTCCAGGTTGGTCAGTAGCACCTCAGTACATGTGAGTGGGGGCTGGGTGAGTGCCCCCCCCCCCACCTCTTGCAGCTTGTTCCCTGGTGATTGCATTTGCACATTGTTTTGCCCATCTAATGATGTCAGTGCAGTGTTGGTGCACCTGCTGATAGGTGTGATTGTGTCACCAACATCATTTACCCTCCCATGAGAATTCTGCCCACTGGGCATCCCGGTGCTGTGCATCCTGTGGCACATGGCTGAAGAGTGTTTCTTGGTTGTCAAGGAGGTATGGAATGAGGACGTCATCCTCCATGCAGGTGTACGGTGGCAGCCTGGCACGCGGCATACGTGGAAGACATAATGATGGAAACAGGTCACAGTAACTCACAAAGAAATACAGAAGTACAGCTGCACATACATGTGTATCACATTTATTATGACTACAAATATGTCTTTGCAAATCTGCATGACACTAACAACACTGACATGTTTAATTCACACACATTTGACACTTATGTGTGTATCAAGTGATGACATTACTCATACTCCATGTGGATGTTGTCTTGATGTGGGCATGTCTGTTTGCTTGTACTGGTGTCTTTACCTATCAGCACATGCCTGGATGTGTTCACATGAATGCAAGTGACCTTAATGCTGTGTATATGTCACATATATAGTCATACAGAGCCTTAAGGGACATGACCTGTGACCCTGCAGACTTGCTCACGGAAAGTTTTACATGTATGTGTTTTGCCATATACATCTACATGACACTGTACAGCAGTTTAGCATCCTGCCATGTATTACCTGTGTTACACATGTGAAACACATGGGACAATGGCTAGCTTGATGGTATTTGCAGGGTTGGATATCAACTGTAGCATGTATGGTCATAGTGAACTAGTAGGCTATATGCCCTGGGCCATTTATGAGCCTAGGCTGAAAGATTACCTAGCTGTAGCCAACAGACAGGTAACTTTCAGTGGCCAGTGCATGCAGTGCCACAGAACTGATCCACAGGGGTTACTGATATATTTGCCATGCGGTCATCACGCCATGTCTCAAAGAGGGGCAGTGTGCAGCTTTGCTGGACAAGAATGCATAGTATGGCAGGTGTATGTAAAGTGTATGGGATAGGGACCTGTCAGGCATGTTATGATCCTTGCACTAGAAAGGTGGATGTCCATGAAGTATGTGTTTATTTGAAATTAGGATGTGTAAGTGTAGCATGTCCAACATCTCTGGATTGGACATGACTTTATTCAGGGTAGGCATCATGCTACATAGTGGAACTAGGGTTTGGGAAGACCGGTGTAGGCCATCTGAAACATGGCCAATAACCCTTAAAGGAAATATGTGATCTATTATGGGTCACTTGAGTGTTGAGTATGGCTGAACAATGATCTCTGTATTCATGGATGGCACCCTGTCATGATTAGGGGTGCCACTTATGACTACCTGACTGGTGTGGTGAAGTGACTATGAAAGGAAAGACTACTGTCCAGCTGCATCCCATATACACACAGTTTCCATTATGTTAACTGCTGCCTAGGTGGTAGTTCATGGGTACAGGGTTTTTAACATAGGGGATGACAATGCAATACTTAGCTGTGAGATTGTGGCCATACGTCACGCACCACACATCTGACCCACACAGGCCCTTCTGTATGTTGCCCGCAGCACTCATTGAGTCGACTATTGCTCCTAGTTCATAGTCATTTGCAAACTTCAATAGGCAGATGCCTTCTATGGTAGTCTGTGTGGTATAGATAACACAGAGGGGGAGTACCAATAATGAACCCTGTATTACTGTAGCTGGCACTGATTTGATGTGTGTGTATTAGTCAGACACCTTCTGTAGTGTTGGTTCTGCCATTGGTCCAGTTGCCAACCAGTCCTGTGACATAGGAATATACACCTAGTTTACTGAGTGTAGCTGGAACACTTTATGGGAGATGGTGTCCTAAGACCTGGCAAGGTCAAGATATGCTGTGTGAATCAACCTTACTGTCATCTACATCTGTACTGACTACATCAAATAAGTTGATCAAGGTTCATGGCCTTACAGACCAGACTCAGCAGGGTAGTAGTGCACTATTTTCCATTATCAGTGGTGTCTCCCCCTTTGTGGTGTGTGATAACTGTTGCTGTACAGCATTCAGTGTGTACACAGCCTGACATAAAGCTATGATTGAACATGATGTGTATCTGGAGAGCAAATTGTTCTGACATTTGTGTAAAATACACCCTGGGATGTTGACAGGTCCCATGCAAGCTGTATGTATGGCTTTAGAGAGTGCAGCTTGTACCTGCATAGTTGTTATTACAGGGACTCTGTAGTGTACATGAATATATAAATATGTGTAACTGTTGGGGGGGAGGTGAGAGTGGGTTTAGGTTATCCAAGACACTATCTGGATGAGCAAGTGCTATTTCTGTAGATGCAGTACTTCTCATGCCATAGTGCTGTGAAGCACGGTAGGTCTTGTTGTTGCCATTACGATTCATGACACAGCTATAGAATGCTCTGTGTTTGGCCTCATAATATGTGGTTGATTAGTTTAACGGTAGCTTTGTGTGGTTTTATATGGTGTATCTGCATCTTACTGAGGCTGACCAGGGATCACCTCCACTCATGTGTGTTCACTCTTGCAACAGTTTCTACCTTCTGTGGTACAGTTTAAGACAGGGTACCACCAGTTTGCCTTCCTGTTTGTGTTTGGTTGAATCTTGGTTATGTTTCAATAGCACAATCACTGCAGTTATGTGAGTGCTTAAAGTGCATTTGTGTAGGATTCAGCATTTGCACATGCATTGTCCATCTGCATGAGTGCCGTGACAGTCACCACTTTGCTCTTAAGAAGCATAATATTGGCTTTGGAGACTGACTATGTGTAGCATACTGTTAGCCCTGTTTGTGTGACTATGGTGATCCAGGTCATTGGGGTTGATGAAATCCAACATGCATTGAGCACAAGTGTTGGTACATGAGGAGTCTTCCCAGTTCATAATGGGATAGTTGAGAGTAGCCATTATTATGGTTTTCTATCTCAAACCTAGTTTTCCCCATTACGGCACAATATGACAGTTGGGAATTCTGAGGCATGGTGGGTGATCTGTCGCAAGGTGCAATTTGGATTCCACTTTGGCACAAAGGTAGTTGCTCAGCATAATTCATCTGACGTTATGCGAGTGCAACTAGCGTGGGGTGTACATATCTTTCAGGAATATGGTCACACCTGTGTGTTCCAGTAAAGGATAATGGCCAAGAGGTGAGGTATGTATTATAACATGGTCATGCAGGGGTGCTCTCCGGAGTGTTGAACCATATCTCAGTCACAGCACAGATATGTTCTCCATGTTAAAGACTGACGTAAGTGAGACCATGTTAAGTTTCTGAAATGTATCATAGAGTAGCGAGACCCGCAGTTTATTGCTTGGCTGTCCCTATTACAGCAGTGGACTTTCACTTGAACCTTGCATGATGAAGGCACTATAGGGGAAGCATGAGCCGTAGCCAGTATCCAGATTCCCAGGGGTGACAGGTGCAGGCCCTTTCTGGCAAAGCATCATGGTCTGTCAACCATGTTATCCCAGGCAGAGAGACACTGGATACCCTTTGAATTACACTAGTACATTAGACAATTGTGGAATACAATCCTTTTGTCCCTGTACTGCAGTATCATTATGGCCAATGGCAGAATGCTACCCAGGCCTTGGGACATATCTGCATGGGTTACAAGACCTGACAGTTCCTACATGTGTGTTTCCATGCAGTCCAGGCTACTGCATCACAGGTCCTGCACAACAACATGGAATATGCCAGGGCCATGTGTATAGTTCAGAAGGTGGTCTGATTGTATGTGTATGTGGCTAATCATGGCAGACAGGCAGCTGACAGTATGTTTGCCCTCGTATTGCTTGGTGTGTAACATAGTGCTAGAGTTTGCATTCACAAATGAGTACTGATGGGCATGTTTCTGGCCACGTGTTCTGAGGAGTGGCACAATTTGGCAAACTATGTCATACAGTTTGTGTATGTTGTTGTCTGTCTATTCCAACTTTGGAGGTCTCTTCCTTGGCCAGATACTTAGAAGCCTCTGTGAATGGGTGTGATTTCTGGTGGTATGTGTGGGTGTCCTTACTGTGTTCTGTTAAGGGTATGTGTTGAGTGTGGTGATGAGTTGCATGTGTTAACCTACACCTGATGACTGTTCAGTCCAGTCATGGCTGTAGATTGGTCTGCCTTCCAGCTTACCTCTGTAGCTGCATCCCAGACAATGTGTGGGGTGTGGTGTTATGTGGGTTTGGCAGTGTACATGGCATAGGGATTACATTCCCGAAGGATGGCCACATACAAAAAGCTGACATTAGTAAATACTAGTAGCTGACTAGTGGACATGCCTGTATGAGCATTCAGTACTACAAGTACCAAGTACTGTATTTAGTTTACCTACTGCTTATGAAGATGTTTTAGATGGTGATGCTCACAAGTAAATATTTGTGTTATGGACGTGACAACACTGGCTATTACAGAAACATAGTAGCTAACTTTAGCAGCAATCCTCATCTGAGGAGCACATCACATCCTGATAATTGATTACAGGTGATGCAAGTGTCAACAGGTCTGTATCCTTTTCTGAGTATATACTCACATATCTACCAGAGCCATGAGCTCTGTTGGGCATGGACACCCACTCCCCAAATAGAGTCAAGTATCAATAAACTCTGCTGCCACTATCAACATGATCAGGATATAATCAGATAGTGTAAGCCATCACCTATGGTTCATAGGTTCATAGGTTCATAGGTTGGTACTAGGCTATCAGCCCTAGGGCCTATACAAGCCTAGCCATAACAATTCCCTGGCTATTTCTTCCCACATTATTTACTTTCCTGGACCCCTGTCTAGCAGGGCGACTGACGTGATCCCTGGGGTGAATTTCCTTTCTCCCATCCAAACGTCAAGGTTCCTCTTGAAGAGGTCCAAAGAGGCACTCTGCTTGACATGTATGGGCAATCTATTCCAGAGTCTGGGGAGTCTCTGGGTCAGGAACCTATCCCTCAAGCATGTTTTGTTTATTGTGATGACAAGGTTTAGATCCCTGGAGCGTGTAGCTCTGAGGGATTGGAATTTCTTTAAGTGTAGCATGTCCAACAGCTCTGGGTTTGACATGGCCTTGTATGTTAAGCAGAGATCGCCTCTGAGTAGACGATATGCAACAGAGTATAGCTGGAGTTTTTTAAGGCGGTCAGCGTAGGGCATCTGCTTTAGGCCTGTGATTCTTTTATTGAGGTATTTCTGAGGCCTTTCCAGTTGTTGCAGATGTCTTGAGAGGTACATGCCAATTGGGGCGTTGTATTCTATAATGGGTCTAATGAGGGATGAGTACAGTGGGACAATGACCTCCTTTTTTCTGGATGAAAAGCCCTTCGTGATGAGGTGTGCCACATAGAAGGATTTCCTGACTGTTGTGGCGATGTGGTTATCGAAGGTGAGACCACTGTCCACCTGTGTCCCTAAGTCTCTTATAACACTTTCTGTGTTTAGTGTACTGCCACCTATATGGTAATTCATGGATACATGTTTTTTCCCAAAGGGGATAACTATACATTTCTTGGCATTGAGCTTGAGCCCATGGCTCTGGCACCAAGCATCTGTTTCTGTAAGGCCCTTTTGTAGAGTATCCACATCATTTGGGGATTCAATAATGGCTCCCAGTTTGCAGTCATCTGCAAACTTTGTTAGCCAGAGTCCCTTAGTGTTGACCTGTACTTCAGAGAAGTGGATGCCAAACAAGAGTGGCCCCAGGACTGAACCCTGAGGTACTCCACTTGTCACTTGTCTGGAGCTGGATTTGGAGTCGGCTACTTTTACAGTGTGGGTTCTATCAGTAAGCCATTTAGCAACCCATTGGGTGACATAGGGATTAATACCCAACTTAGTAAGTTTATCTATGATTCCAGAGTGGGGGATGGTGTCAAAGGCCTTGGCAAGGTCTAGATAGGCTGTGGACCACCTTACCCTTGTCAATGGCTCTGGAGACTGATTCAAAGAAGTCAGTCAGGTTCAGGAGACAAGATCGGCCCTTCACAAACCCAAACTGGGTGGGGTCCAGTGTTTGAAGGTTGCCAATGTCTTTGTTTATAAGTTCCATGATAATACGCTCCATGGCCTTGCAGATAAGGCTTGTCAGACTGATGGGACGCTAGTTTCCGGGATCCAAGGTGGATCCCCCCTTGTGGATTGGGATAACTGTAGCTCTGCGCCACTCAGTGGGCACGAAACCTGAGGTGAGGCTATGATTAAACATGACACTTAGGTTAGGTGCCAGTTCATATTGTAGTTCATGTAGTACACAGCCCGGGATGTCATGAAGCAGCTATTACACATGGGCAGCAGTCTCCTACATCTTACACTCCTACTGCAGATGATACACTGGAGTTAAAGATGATATGCAACTTGTGTCGTGACCAGTACTGTGCACAACCTTACATACAGTATTTGCAAGCGGCTGTTAGGTTGGCAATGTGAGGTTAGGCTACACAAACCTGAAAGTTCAACCAGTGTGTCTCTACTCTCAATATCCACTCTATGTAGGTGTGCACATAGCCATGTGGCCCAGCCCTGTAACAAGGGTCACTACACATTTGCATAACATGTACACATGAACAGCTGTTATTGTTTGCAAACAATACTAGAGAGGTGGATATTATATGTCTTATGTGCATGGATAGTTACCTAGCTCTTTCAATTTTCTTTGTCATCATGCAGCTAAACTGTCAGATGAATACAATTCATATGTAACCTGTTATTGAGTATTGTAATTGCCAATAGACATAACTAATGTTTGCATAACATAACACAAATGCTATGTAAAATGAAATATAGATCTGCCTAGAATACTGTACATTACACAATTATTGGCACAATATCCCACAATGCAAATCATATTTGCAAAGTAAGCCCACCTTTGACATGTTCATCTCACTAATACACCCATACATATGTCTATTGTTACAATATATCAACATATACTATCCCCTGTTATAGCACATACTTGTTGGACCAGCCCTGACACTGACAGTGGCTGGAAAAGAATTGGTGAATTCCAAGCCCATATATATCATCCCTTATGGTGTATGAGGAGTTTGCCTTGTGACCTACAGCAGTACACACATAGAATGCTACAGGCATTACTACTGCTCAGCAATACATCACTACAAGGTAGCTATTTCCACTATATGCATTGATTACACTGTAATTATTACAGAACAGGTACTACATACACAGACATACTAAAAGTTATACATACCTTATTGGTAATTGGAGGTGTTATTGACTGGTATTTTAATCTTTTTCGGTTTGTGTTTCAATCTTCTGTTAGGTATTTTGTACTGTTCTGCAGGTAAATACAGATGGTTTGAATGTGTGACAAGCCATCCTTTTATAGTTAGAGATCAGTAACATGTGCTATCCTGATCACCAATTGGTTTTCCAAAGTAGTTAATTACATGCACATCAGCTGTGCAGTTACTCCATTAGCCAATACCATGGTAACAGTAGAGTATAATTGAGTACTCCACTTGGGCGTTGTCCCTTTGCCTTACTTGTGAGGAAGACAGCCTGGAAGTGTTGTCTGAAATCTATTGCAACAGCTGTATGGAGACAAACACAAATATATTGTGTGTAATGTCTAGAAGATTTGGTCTAAATGTGAGTACTGCTGTTATATTTCTGAACATTGCTACTTGTGCAGGGTTTGTCTGTACCTAATGCTTCTGCATATCTTTCAGTCTGGCCAGGATGATTGACCAGCTCAAGACTGTATGGCTATGCATATAATGTTAGGAGGTTTACAGTGTGCTTACCAGACATCTTTAGTTTGGTGTAAATGTGTATCATACTGTGCTCATAATCAGTAATTGGTAACACTTCCTGGTGTAATTATTTTTCAACCCTCTGAAACAGGATTTGTTCAAACAAACCCTGTAACATCAGCAGCTGTTCCATTGTATAACAGCAGCTATTTCACATAGGGCCATGTTAGTGTGGCTCTGTCCAGGTATGTCAAAGTTTCAGCAGATGTCGTACAGTGGGTGACTGGTTATGGTATGACAGTATGTATTGTTGTAATTAGTTTGGGTGTGGGGGAGATGTTGGTGGGTGTACATAGCAGATGCAGGTGTGTAGGAACTGCTTTTATAAATATTCTACATATGTGTGGGGGTTCTTTCCCTATGTGAACACCTATCCCTTAGTGGACTAATACTATGGTAATTGCAGGCTGATTCATTAAAGCACTGTTAAATGCTTCCTGTATAGCATGCAGGTAATGTTAGTCCTTGAATCCTTTTGGCAATACATCATAATGTAATAAAGTTTTGCTAAATGAAATATGTCTGTGTATTTCTGTCATGGGTATTTGCTGTCATTGTAGTTATGTTGGTGACTAACCCTATTTGGCTCATGCCCATAGAACATATTTGTAATGGTGTATTGGCATATACTCTTCATATGTTATGTTCATATTGTTTGGGGGTGGCAGAATGTGTGATTGCTATGGTCCATGTTATACTCAGATTTGACACTTCAGATGCTGTATACGCACATGTACGTATGTATATATATATATATATATATATATATATATATATATATATATATATATATATGTATGTAGATATAGATATATAATATATATTATTGCATATGTTTATATGTACCTCCATAGATGTGTAGATGTTTTTAACCTATCTATATAGCTACATATATGTGTATCTCTATATATCGACATGTATCTCTCTCTCTCTCTCTATATATATATATATATATATGTGTGTGTGTGTGTGTGTGTGTGTGCACATCTGTATATATATATATATATATATATATATATATATATATATATATATATATATATATATATATAGCATACACCTTTCATTGGGTACATGGCGGTTTGTCCTATTTCCACACAATCCTCCCTTTTGTGTTTTAACCTGTCTGAATACATAACTGGCATAGGTACATTTCAGGTAGCTTAGTGGTAGGTTACTCTGAGGATGGTGTACATGGTTGCGGGTTCTAATCCTGGAATTGGTTATTATTTTACCTCTCAGAGCAGGCACTGGTAGGGAAAGTGTGATTAATGCACATTTAAGCAGTTGTAAGCAAGTTTGCCCATGGTCTGCGTGACGGTAAGCAAAGGTTACACCTTTGAAGCGCTTATCCGTTTAACCGTGTTTAAGCACCGCTTACTATCGTGCAAACCCATGCAAAACCGCTTAGAACTGCTTAAAAGTGCCTTAATCAACCTGCATCCAACAGCCCTTATTCTGGCCCTCAAAATAAATTAACAGCCCTTGCAGGTCTTGAACCTGGGACCATGGACACCACACTCACTGACTTTACCACTAAGGCATCTGAGATAGATACAAATGTTATGGTTTTTAGAATATACATTTTACCTCGGGCATTCCTCACTACTGAAAACAAATGTGACAGTCAGTTGGTGTACATATGTATGATACATGTTAATGTTCATACGTTTGTGGAATTAAGTGTTGCAATGTGACCTGACAGGGTGTATTAGGGATGAGAATGGTTCTTGTTTTGTGTCTTTTTTTATTGTCTCCATACTCCATGTATACACTTCCTGTTCACTTACTGAACTTCCAACCCAGGCTCTCCTTGATGCATAATTTCATTACCCATCATTTCTCCCCCACCCCAAACTCCACATACACAACAACCATCCCTTCTATGGTGAATTAAGTTAATATTAATAGTTATAATACCAGAGCTGCATGTGTTTTGTGTACATTTCAATTCCTTTGGATTGCTTCTGTGTCACGAAGTGTGTTCATAGATGTTTATATATATGGCTATAGATGTAACTGTATATATATATATATATATATATATATATATATATATGTGTGTGTGTGTGTGTGTGTGTGTGTGTGCACACATCACTGAAATGCACATATATATATATATATATATATATATATATATATATATATATATATATATATATATATATATATATATATATATATATATATATATATATAAGTAGTATTAACTTTTAACAGTTATACATATGTAGACTTGTATATGTTGGTTCACAAACTGCAGTACATTACAATGTACTGTACATATGTACACAAAGTGACTATCACATTTGTGGTCAGTACCGTGGAATGCCTATAGTAAAAGGTGTAGTCTAAAAACCATGAAACATGTATACAGCTCAGATGGCTTAGTGGTAAGTCCCATGACTATGGTGTGCATGGTCCAGGGTTCAAGACCTGTGATGCTTTAATAATGTTTTTTTACTCCAGAATAAGGCTCTTTTAAGCAGTTGTAAGCATGTTTAAAAGTTTTGTGTGACATTAAAGCAGCAGTTAAACACAGTTAAACGAAATTTAAAAAACGTATAACCTATGCGCGCAAACATGGTCACATCTGCTAGCTACTCAGGATCTATATATATATATATATATATATATATATATATATATATATATATATATATATATATATATATATTTCAGTGTAGTAACATCTCACTATGTGCTTACATAACATTACAATCTCTGTTGACTTTACTCTCTGGCACACATGGGTTTATATGGGTGTTTTAAATGTTTATTATACTGAAGATTACTACCTAAATATGCAAGCTGTGGTTAAGGTATACTTTTTAACATGAAAAACATCTTTGACTTTATTGGGATTTGAACCACGAATGCACAGATATTATGCAAATGCTGTAACCATTACACTGTTGACATTAACGTTGCTTCTGCCTATTTCCTTTTTAGATTATTTCTATGTGTAAGCTACGCTAAGCAAAGGGTGGAGGCACGCAAACCCACTGAGCTTCACTTACTCTTGAAATAAAAATATAACAAATGAAATAAGAGACTATACATTACATTCCTAACTACATGAGGCATAGCCCCTCACTGACACATTTCAAGAGAAACCTTGATGTGTGAATGGGTAACAGAATATACACCCTTGGGATCATGTGTCCCAGAACCATACAGCCAGGGGGAGGGGGAACCCCTCCAGTTTTATAGCTGCAAGATCTGTTGGGGAAATTGAATAGTGTTGAATTTTCACATTAACATGCCCTTTTTAGATTACTAAGTACCCCTATCACCCTCGGCCACCCCAGTCTTCAACAGCTTCTGTCAACTCTGCCTGGAATCACTACATTGGCTATGCTTGACAGAGGCTCAGTTACTTCATCAATGGTGTGGAGAAAGCCAACACACTGTAGCTATGCTTCTAATTTCCCTTGGGCAGATGGCCTACTACCTATCTGTGAACCTCTAAAGTGCAGGACATCACAGAAATAATATGTGAATAAACAGAGCTTTCAGATCACAATATACAGTGAGAAATCACCATGTAGTCAGAAAACAGTTAAGTACAACAAGAAAATACAGAACACTGATACTTAATCACTCCAAAAGTCTATCTTGGAAGCTAGAAGACTTATATCAGTTTAAGGCTTTCTTTTGCTTACCAGTAGGTTACCTACAGGAAAGATGAGAAAGAAGCACAGATGGGAAACATGCATGCAACAATACCATACCGGCTTGCATCTGTTAGCCTTAGGCTTTCAAATACTGGCCTAGGCTCTTGGCGCCCCCATGGTGCCTTTTTTAGGCAAGGCTCAAAGGTGAATCCCACCTCCGTAAACAGCACAATAGAAAAATCAATAAGGGTTATGCTACTCAATGCCAGGAGTTGTAATCACAAAATGCATGCACTCACAGCACTCCTCGGTATGGACAACGTCAACATCTGTGCAGTAACTGAAACCTGTTTTAAGGCTCCTGAGAGCACACCAGCACTACCGGACTACAATCCATAGCACACATTTCGGCCACAGAACATGGACTGACACAGACATGGAGGGGGTGTATCCATATTCAACAGGGATACCTACACCTCCAGGTTAGTGGGGCAGCATGATACCGCTGAGATCATCCACGTGTAGCTAACATCAGCCACAACTGCGTTCAAACTGTGGCCTGCTACAGATCACCCTCCATGACCCAGGACCACCACTCCACCTACCTGGAGACAGTGGAAAACATGACAGTCCTACCGAACACCCTGTTATTGGTCGATTTCAACTACCCTACCATTAACTGGAAAACTTACTAGAGTACTCACTTCCAGGCCCAGTGCTTCCTGGAATTTATCACCTCAGATGCCCTATATCAGATGGTAAACTCCCCAACCAGAGGTGGAAACATACTAGAAGTGGTAATCATCAACATGGGCAACAGGTGCACCACAGCAGAGGTAAACCGGTCACTATTTAGATCTGACCATGCACTATTCACTGATGATTTTCACACCCAACTATTTCCCCCACCCATGGAAACCACAGTGAAAACCTTTCCTACAGCTAACTTCACACTACTAAAGACAGAGGTGGGAGGTTTCACAGCCCCCACACTAAGGGAAAACACTGCTCAAGATACAGAAATATTTACAAATGTACTCTATAAGCACCTACAAGGATGTATGGATCGTGCCATCACTGGTAAACCAAGACTCGCTGCTCCAATACAAGGACACCAGTCTGGTGGACCTCTGCAATAAACAGGCTATACATGATAACTAACTAATAAGCCTGACTAGCCTGGTCTGCAAAGCTATGGAGCGCATCATCATGGCACTCATTATCAAAGACATTAGTAACCTCCAAACACTTGACCCAACCCAGGTCAGCTTGGTTGAGTGCAGATCATGCCTACTGAACCTGTTTGACGTCTTACAGACAGTCACCAAGGCATTAGATGAGGGGAGAGGTGGTTCACACATACTACCTGGACCTTGCCAAGGCTTTTGATACCATCCACCACTCGGGTATTATTGATAAACTCACCAGCCTGTACATAAACACATACATCACAGGATGGGTTGCCAACAGGCTTACACACAGAAACCACATGGTAAAACTAGCAGCCTCCAGGTCCAACTCTTAACCAGTCACAACTGGTGTCCCACAGGACTCAGTCCTGGGACCCCTACTGTTTGGCATATACTTCTCAGAGGTACAGGCAAACACAGGTGGACTATGGCAGACCATGTTTGGCAAGGACAGCAAACTGGGAGCCATAATTGACAGTCCAGCTGACATAGACATCCTTCAAAGGGTCTCACAGTGACCGACACAGGATGTCAAAGTCATGGCCTCAAGCTAAGTGCCACAAAATGCATGGTCATTCCATTTGGGAAAAAACGAAACACCCGCATATTAACACATAAGTGGCAACCACCTTAATACAGGCAAGGTAATAGGAGATCTGGGGACTAAGGTAGATAGTGATCTCTCCTTTGACAATCATATCTCCAAAGTGGTTAGGACATCCTTCAATGTAGGCCATCTGATTACTAAAGGGTTCACATCTAGACATACTGAGGTGATAGTGCCCCTTTACTCGTCACTCATCAGTCCCATCATAGAGTATAATAACCCATTTGGGATGTACCTCAGAAGACACTGCCAACAGCTGGAAGGACCACGAACGTACCTTGCAAAGAGAATTACTGGCCTCAAACATATTTCCTACGCAGCCAAACTGAATAAATTCCTGCTTTACTCAGTGGCATCTCGTTTACTCAGAGAATATCTCTGCTGGCCTACAAAACCATGTCCAACTCAGGCTTAATGGATATGCTCCACCTATGTGAATCCATGTTACAGTGAGCCACAGGCTGTAGTGAGCTAAGCCTTGCCACAACATTAATAGAACATGCTGGAGGGACGGATTCCTGTCACAGAAACTCCCCATGCTTTGGAACAATATCCCTAATTACATTATACAGAGCCCCTCACTAACACTCTTCAAGAGAAACCTTGAAGAGTGGATGGGGAACAGTAGATACACCCCAGGGATCCCGCCATTGGCTCTGTTCCACAGAGGGACAGTTAATTAATCAATGGGGTGGCAAAAGCTGACACATTTTGGCTAGGCTTGTGAATGCCCTTGAGCAGTTAGCCAAGTAGCTACCTATGAACCTATGCATACAGTATCAGCACATGCTGATAGCTTAATTTACTGTTCAGGTGTTCACTTACATTGTGCCAATAGCAGTTGTGTGTGCAATAGTTGAGGGCTGCCTATGTTGGATGCACACAGTAGACTGCCTATACATGACAATTTACAAGTAGTCTTGTGTGTGTGCCATCCATTTTTACTGTGTGTGCAGGTGGAGAAAGTTGTCAGTCCCTAGGTGCCTACACTGTCAGTGTGTGTGCTATACGTTCCCTCCTTGCCAAGGCATGGGCATACTGGGCATGCCTCCATCTGCCTGCTGGGGCTGGCTCAGGGTGTTCATGGTCTGAGTACCTCTGTGCCTGTGGGGCCCTTGGCAATGGTGGTGGGCTGTGAGGGCCTTCACCATTCTGTCCCTGCTGCAGGTGTTTCTGCAGGATCATATTGTGTAGCATGGCACATACTATGAAGATGTGGGCACACGTGCCTGGAGAGTACTGCAAGGCTCCACCAGATATGTCCAAGAAATGGAACCGTGATTTAAGCATCCCCACCACATACTCTATGATGATTCTGGTTTGTGAGTGTGCCTCATTATGGCATTCTTGCATGGGTGTGTGTGCATTTCTGATGGGAGTCATCATCCACGGTTCCAGTGCATAGCCAGCATCCCCCACCAGGTGGCCATATGGGATGTCCCCCCTGGCAAATACCTGATACAGCTGTAAGGCATGCCAGATGTGGGAGTTGTGATAGTTTCCAGGGCTGCCAGCACACAGATCCATGATAATGCCCTGGGCATTGCACACGACCTGGCAGTTGATGGAGGGGTATCCCTTGCGGTTTATGTAGCACCTACCCTCCTCACCGGGTGGTGCCTTGATGTGTATGTGCGTGCAGTCTATTGCATCCAGTACCTCCGAGTATTCTGCCACACTGTGGAAGAGATGCACATTGCTGGCCAACTCCTCCTGCGTTCGGGGGAAGTATATGTGCTCATTGGCATGTGGTAACATGGCATCCAGGAACTGGTGAAGTACCCTGGATGCTGATGCCTGTGAGATCCCCATGATATCCCCAGTTGGCCTTTGAAATGTACCTGTGGCTAGTATTTTCAGGCTTACACATACCTTCATATCCACTGGGATGGGTTCTCCTCTGTTTGTTCTGGCTCTGAGGCGTGGCCGGCACAGCTGCACAAGTTGCTGTAGGGTGTCCCTGTCTACCCTGTAATGCTCTACTATCTCCAAATCATGTAGCCCCTGGTAGGTTACCCTGGGTCTGAGCACTCTTCTCCTCCTGTGGTGCCTGAGGTGGTTGTCAGCATCATCCTCCACACCACCTTCAGTCTCCAACACATGCTGGTGGATCAAGGCTATGGCAGCCCCTAACATGTACATATTAAAAGTTCCCTGTATGTATACACCAGTGGTGCAGAGTGTATGGGAATAGACAAGTGTGTGTGTGAGATGCTTTCACACTTTATACTATTGTACCATGGATGCTGCTGATGTC
Source organism: Protopterus annectens (assembly GCF_019279795.1). NCBI lineage: Eukaryota > Metazoa > Chordata > Ceratodontiformes > Protopteridae > Protopterus > Protopterus annectens. The sequence continues at coordinate 747,188,837 of NC_056733.1, read as the reverse complement.
ATTGACTGTGTATGATCAATTCCAGCTGCAGGGTATCTTAATTATGGGTTTTACAGTGACTGCTGCAAGCGTGGGGCCTGTAGTGTGGAGTTATGCTTGCCTGCCTTGATTAATCTGTTGCCTTTAATTCCCTTTTAAACCAGGATCCCCTCCCATTATCAGGCTTGCATCCACCTGCCAGCTTTCTTGTTTTGTACTTTCCCTACCCAGTCATGTGTTGCAAAATGTGTTTTGTAACTGATATAATGCAATACTGCTTTGTTCTGCTGTGACACTTTACTGTTTTCTTTGCAGTGCAGCCCCTCCCCTTTCCTGTTCTGCAGGTAGCTGCTTGTAGCCTTGTTAACTGTTGTCAATGGCCCACTGTAGGTTCCTAGGTGTTAATTAGTCATTTGTACTCCAATTTCCCTCTTGCAGCATTTCCTTATTTTTTTCCTATATCCTTCCTGTTTCAGCTCCAGTGCACACTGCGCAAACCAGTTTACCGAGTTTAAGCGCGTTTTAATCTCCGTTTACATGCATACTCATTTACCTTGTGTGCTGTCAGCTAAGCAAAGCTAAAACCTTTTCAACACACCCCTTTCTTGTAGCTTTGCTTAGCTACAGGCAAACCGGGTTAGCAATACTCCAATGTGCTTACAGCAAAGGTGACACACCCCTCTCTTGATGTGATCTTTATCTCATGGGCACACCTCAGTGTTATAACGCTACACTGTGAGGTGCATCCTTACACCAGCAGGGAATCTGTGATTCACTATAACTCCTCTCATTTGCATGAGATTGCCTACTAATTCCTAGATACCGAGCATAACACTGACACAGCCCCTTAGCAACCCTTGCACCATGGTGTGGTGCAACATGCCTGCCATTGACTATTATGGGTAAATCATGATATGTGTTACATTGCAGTTTTATTCTATATTTTTCTATTTTCCTTGCGATCCCATTTGTGCGCCGCTGCCCTACGCTTAAACTTCTTGATAGTGTGAAAAAAAAATTAAATGTTATTTTTATATTTTGTACATGTTTTTTCATGCCAATGGCTATATATTTAGCCATTGGCATACATTAACAATATAATACATGTGTTTGGCCAGCTGTCATGGCTCCGCTTTTATGTTTGCAAAATTGTAAACCATTTTTTACGGTTTACATTTCTGCATGCTTACACTACTTCTGCACCACTTCCTGGATCGCTAAATAGCTTCATTTGCATGCTACACTGCTGAAAATTGGGGTAATTAGCATACAGGTGCCGGGAGCTTTGCTGGTGTAGTGTACACTGGTAGTGCACGTGGAAACAGCTTGTACCTGGATCACTCACTGACCATATTTGGTTTTGGAACGCCAAGGCTACGTCTGCACCTGGCGCAAGCTTCATGAATACCAGGGAATGTTTTAGCTGATATTTGAAAGCAAGGAGGGGAGAGGTCCTGACATCCATGGCAAAGCAGTGTGGTCTGTTGGCCAACTCCTTCCACGCTGACAAATATTGCACTTCCTTAGAATGACACCACAAACTAAGCCAGTTATTAACTATGTCAGTTATCAAAGTCATAGAGGCAATAATCAAGCTTTAAATCAATTGATTTTGACTAGGGAGCACACTGTGCCCTATTACTGATGGATGTGCAACAACTCAAAACAGCTCTGCTAAATGGAGCACAGCATGTAACAGCTACTTTAAACAGCTAACAGATAGTCATAAATCTACTTATAGTTAAATTAATGAGTAAATGTCCAGAATTCCAACAGGTTTGCCTTCTCTCACAAGATAAATGCAAATGTAATTTTTCCAAATTGTACATTAAGTGCTTGACACAATAAGCAGACTTAAGGAACCAAAATCAGCAATACAGTAACTGTAGATGCTGAACAAGGATAAAAAAATACTTCCCTGGTCTTGAAGGGACTTGTATTAGTTAAACCTCATAGATATCAGTCAGAGTCAGGAGTAGCACTGTTACACGGTCCAGAGCATCCCAAACAAATGCACTGTAATGACGTGCAAAGCACATTAGCATGACAGCAACATAAAAATTAAAAATCTACTTATAGCTAAGCTTGGCATGAGTAGACATCCAAAAAATGAACAGTTTTACCTTCTTCCTTAAGAGAATATAAAAGCTGGATAGCTTCACAGGTGTCTGCAACACAAGTCATAGAATGAAGAAAAGGTTTCAAATGGCCAGAGGTCATGGATGGTATGGCCAGTGATGTTCATGTCTGCAGGTTTGAACTGATGGAAAAATCATGTGGTATAGTGCCCCCTAGCAACTGCTGAGTGTGTGTAGAGTTACAGTTTTAGTCTGGAAGAAGAATCCATGCCTGCCCTAAGTGGAGGAGTCTACACCTCTTTCTTAGAAAATGGAGGGTCAGAGAGTGAGAGAGGGTCAATTCTGATGCCCTCTGAGCCATCTCTTCCTCTTGGAGCCTTGGTGCTGGACAGTTTGGCTCTGACTTCTGCTTCAAGGCAAAGTCATGGTGATGCTCTGAGCCATCCTGGGCAGTTGCCTTCAGCTTCTGTGAGGGCAGCTTTTGCTTCTCCTATGTCTTTGGCCTTCATGGTAGTAGACAGAACTTTCTTCACCTCTGCAGATAAGACATGCTTGCCTCCCCTATGTCCACCCCATTCACAACTGCCTGCTGTGGTCTCAGAGCCTATACGTCCTTTTAAATTGCGGTAGCCAGCCTGTAAAAGCCCTCAGGCAGTCCTCATTCAGGACTCAGCTCACACGTCTGAGTCTCTCTAGAACATCGTACTGGGAAGCCCCCTCAGAAGTGTATGTGCAAGAAGAGACACTTAGATTCCTCACAGGAATCCCTAACAGAAGACACCAACTTCAGTGAGAGTAAGGGTCCCCCAGATTAGCCCTTGAGGATTTCTCCTTCAGTGAAATACTCAAGCTTTTTATACATAAAGGTGGTTGATCTTCTGATAGATCTTCGGGATGTGTACTGTCACATAAAAATAGACAGGCATTCCAGGAAACTTCTTCACTTCTAGCTGGAAGACAGTCATTACCAATTTAAATCCCTGTCCTCTGGTCTCACCACAGCTCCCCAGGGTGTTCACCAAATGTGTGGAAGTGGTTGCAGCTCACCTGAGACTGCTAGGATTCTGGGTATTTCCATATCTCAACGACTGGCTCATCTCTGCTCTCACCAAGCATCTATTGATTCAAGTCAGGGACTACTTGCTCTAACTATGTCGTCAACTGGACATTAAAGTGAACTATGCCAAGTCTCAACTCTCCCCCACTCAATTCTTGGAGTTCATTGGTGCTCATCTGAACAAAGTTACCCAAACTTCAAGTCTTCCTCACTCAAGGATAAATATGTTATAGGATCAGACATCCCAATTGCTATCTTTTCCTTCCATACCAGCAAGAGATCTATGACATTGGATATTACATGATGGTACTACAATGGACGCTGGCAGTGCAGTGGTCTATCAGATGACATCCTCTATGTGTTCCATTAAGTATTACAAGAATCAGTAAAGAACACATCACCTGTTGGATCACCGCAAGAGAAGCTTCTAAGGACCACCGTATTATCCTTCCACCCCCCATGGCCACAGTGACTATGGATGCCTCCCAATTAAGGTTGGGGAGGCAGTACTTGGGAAAGATGGTCCAAGGCACTTAGTCTCACTTGGAGGCCAATCTTTACATGCATGTCCTGGAAATGAGAGCAGTCCTATTAAAGTTGCAGATGTTTTAAGATGTTCTTCCTCCAGGGATGATTGCAATTCATTCAGACAACATGTTAGTTGTCTAGTACACCAACAAGCAGGAGGGAATGAAGACCTACCCCCTATGTCAAGAAGCACTAAGAGAGTTTGACAGAGGTCAATTTCTTCCAGACACTTTGTTCTGGCAACACATATCCTGGTGAAGTCCACCATTCTAGCAGACAAATTGAGCAGGTCCATATTACTACCTCATGAGTGGTCTCTCAACCCTGTACTGGTGGAATTGATTTTTTGTGAATGGGGCCAACCATGGTGCAACCTCTTTGCTTCTCCACTCAACTCCAAGTACTGTGTATGGCTCCACTGTGCTTCAGAATATCCTTCCTTGAGGACCACCCTGGATTTCTCTAGCTGGGGACTCTGCCCCTTCAGCTGAGGAATGGCCATAAAAGATATAAAAGTTATTTACTCAATATGATTATGCATCTGTGTTGCCTGTTTGTGTCCTTCCTCAACCTCCCACATTCCATCCCCCTTCCTGTTTCACTATTTTTTTAATTCCTAAATCTCCAAGTTCAACCTAAGGAATAATGATTTGCTTGACTGATTGATGAGCTCCAGTTCCTTTCTCCTTTGTTTTTCCTACATTATGTAGTTACTCCCTGAGATGTTATTTTATCATTCTATATTTTTTGCCATCTGACTGTAGACTAAACTCAACCTGAAATAAGTCTGCTAGAGATGAGGATTATGGGTAAGGGGAGCAGCTCTAGCTACAGAACCAAGTCTTTGAAAGGGCCAAAGTTGGATCCGAAGTCAAATCCAAGACCCATCAGTTGAGGAAGGATGAAAACAGACAACACAGGTGCATAGTTATGGTGAGTACATAACTTTTATTTAATGGCAGCTGTTCTCTTCATGGTCTGAAATTTGGAGTGCTGTTTTTTTATCCTGGCCATTCCACATTCAGCAGCAAATCACTTAAGTGCAAGTCAGTGGTCATGGTCAGATGAAGCCAATAAGACAGCATTAACCACAGATAACAGTGATGCCACCTACAGGTCCCCATTCCCCAAACGAGACATCATTCCACACTCAGCTAAGTATCAGTATGCTAGCTATAAAAACTATGGCCCAGAGTGATGGCAGTATGCACCCTATCTTTGAACTGCTTTAACTTTCTGTCAAGAATGCGTGCAGGCCTTACGGCATTAACACAGGGACTGGATAGCACTGGAGGAGGGAACATTGCACCCATATACCCACAAAACATCCAAGATCACCTGCTTAACATAGTAATCTTCCAAATCCTCAATGATAGATACTGCCCACCTTTAGCCAACAGGCTAAATCTGCTTACACTTTATGTAGTAGTACAGGCATTCAGCTAAAGAGGCCTCGTTTCTCTCTTACTGCCTACGAAAAAAGTTTTCTTTAAACTGGCACCAACCTCTTGAAAGAGATTACGTTCTTACAAGATCTGTCTAAATTTAAGAAGCAACTAAAGGAGCACCTTAAAAATTAATTCAAGTGTTCTTGGTTTAAAGACAATGATTAACTGCAATTATCTGCTGCAGAGAATTATCATTAGCTATTTTTAACAAATGTTAGTACATATTTAGCTTGTTGAATGCTTTTCTAATGTTTATTATCCTATGTTAATCTTATACATGTAGCCTTTGTAGTTGTATATTAAATTTGCTGAATACTTAATTGTGTTTTGATTGAAAATATTTGCCAACACAAACTTCTATTTGTCTTCATTATATTTTTCATGCTGCCTTATGGCCCAGGTTGAGGCTGAAAAGGATCCAGTATCAATACTCTAACCCAGTTAAAAAACTTCAAATAAGTAAATGAATAAAATGAGGCATATGACCATACACATTTTCTAGATAAACAAAATAATGATAGACTGCATTTTTAAAGTTTGGGGACAGCCATCTCAGTTTGGCAATCTACAAGGCATTACAGCCACCATCCAGGCAGCACTGAAGAGCTGCATTGGCTAGGACATTCCAACCCTGCCTGTTGCTTTCAACATCTATAGATTGATTTCTTCCACACCTACAGCCTTATCACTGGAAAAGCCTCTAACCACCTCAATAAATTCAACCTGATCCCAATGCACAAATGATTTCAGGCACTGCCTGCTAATAGGAGAGCATGCAGATCAGGTTAAGGAGTAATCAAAATGTTTCTTCTACTTTTTTGATTTCTCCTCAGTTGTGATTAACACTTTCCCTGTTGTTGCTTAACTCAGGAAGGGCAAGTTCCCTTCATCCTTTCCTGAGGCACCAATTACTCAGAATGTTTGAAGACACCTTAGAGCCTTTTTCTTGGCCTTTCCAGACTCCTTCTTTGTCCTAGCTTTCATTTCAACAGTCTTTATGACCACTGCCTTCTTATTCTTCTGGTACTTACTGGATTAAGTGCTTGTATTGGCCTGTTATAGCAGATGGTGTTGGTCTGTGGTTAGTATATGCTCATTATATACTAGTTTAGGGTAAAAGAGCTAATAAAGGCAATCCAACTGTATATGCTCATACTCATGTACATGTGTTTATGTATGTGTATTTGTACTGACATTCCCTCTCTCTGTTTTGCTTTGGCTGCAGACTGCAGAAGTTGACAGCTCATTCTGTTAAAAAGTGCTACCTTGTAAATTAAATGTCGTCACAGAAATATCCTTGTTTTGCAGTCTGTAAACTTTTCAGTAGTTAACAGATTGACAGAGCAGACATCCATTACTGCACATTAATGCAGGATAAGAAGTATGTAGCAGACTTCTTGTTCAAGTCTGAACATGTCAGCAATGAAGTAAGACAGTAACTTCCCAATGCATTTAGTATTCTTTTGCAGTTAATACCAAGAGTACAGCAAAAACGCTAAGAAGTTGAATAGCATGCACGTTACATGTAGAGGATTCCTGGACTGAACATTTGCAGTAGTGAAAGTGGAGATTTGGTGCTGAAAGTTGCAAATGCACACTGGTGAAGGTTATGAGTGAAATGAGATACCCATGGCAGTTTTCGTACATTATGCTTGTAGAATTTGACAATTAATTTTTACTATATTTTCTTTCTTGTATGCATCATACATGAACTAGAACAGATGTTCATGATTTTTGAGTCTCTTTGTACCCCCCCACCTGTTAATCATCAATGCTCTCTTGATCAGTTAGTCCATTTGTTCTCCCATCAGTAGGGTGATGGTTGGTCAGAAGAGGCCATCATATAGGCAACCATCAATGGGTCCTTTTATAGTTGGAACATACCCGTTGGCCCCTTTTTTTAAATTTAGGGATAACCATCTTAGTTTGCCAGTGTAGAGGGCACTGTAGTCACCTTCCATGCTGCACTGAAGAGCGGCCTTAGCCAGAGCATTACAACAATGCATATTGCTTTCAATGTCTGTAGCTGAATTTTATCCACACCTGCAGCCTTATCACTACAAAACCTTCAAATCATCTTAGTAGTAGTGGTGATCTGAGATTTTTTACTTTTTCCCTGACCTACTCCTATAGCCCACAGGTGAGATGAGCAATAGGTGTCAGTGCTGCACCACCCATTACTTCAACTGGGGCTTGTGGCAGCAGGACTGGCCCACCTACCCACCCATAGTAGACACCATGCAGGTGTTTTCCTTCTCTCCATCAGGGACATCAATAGTATGCATATGCCCCAGAACATGTGCCCCCATTCTTCCTAGGATAAGTTCACCCATTCTCCTTTCCATAGTCAGAGCTTTATCCTTCTGTCACTGTCCCACCAGTGCAGACATATATTTACATTTTAGTGTTCAAAAATAGAAGTGCATGCTGTCTCTGCTGCCTAACATAGGCTTCTATTTTATGATCCAGTTACCTCCTGAGAGAGGTATGACAAGAACTCTGTCCTGTTTATTAATTGTTTGCTAACTGGGTAGGTGAGATAGTCCTTGGACCCTTTCCAGTTAAGACCCAGACAATAACATACTTATTTTATATTGCATTTCTTACAAATAACATTAGAGCAACATGTATTAATAAATAACTTTGGTCAGTAGTAACAGTCTGGATATGTTGTTGGTACACACAAAGCATGCAGTGTTCCTAAGTATGTAACATTAAATTCAGGGCACTAATAATAATGTAAAGACACAACCCAGCCACTGGGGATGCACAGGACAGTGCATTTCTTTGTGCCAGTCCCAAGCCCGGATAAATGAGGAGGGTTGCGTCAGGAACGGCATCCGGTGTAAAAATTCTGCCACATAACTTATGGCGCGAAAATTTCATATTTCCATACCGGATCGGTTGAGGCCCGGGTTAACAATGACCGCCACCAGTACTGCTAGCCAACAGGGTGCTGGCGGAAATTGGGCTACTGTTGGCCGAAGGAGAATAGGAGGGCAAAGGCATGCCCGAAGGCAGGAAGAGAGGAGGAAGGTTAGGAGTGTAGCAGTGAGGGTAGGAACTTTGAATGTTAGCAGTATGACTGGTATAGGAAGAGAGACAGCTGATATGATGGAGAGAAGGAAGGTTGATATATTGTGCGTGCAAGAGACCAGATGGAAGGGAAGTAAGGCCAGGTGTTTAGGAAACGGGTTCAAATTGTTCTATCATGGTGTGGATGGCAGGAGAAATGGGGTAGGGGTTATACTAAAGGAACAATATGGCAAGAGTGTTTTAGACGTGAAGAGAGTGTCTGACAGAATGATGTTTATGAAGCTTGAAATTGATGGTGAAATGATGAATGTTGTTAGTGCATATGCTCCACAAGTTGGCGATGGATGAGAAAGAGAAATTTTGGAGTGAGTTGGACGAAGTTGTAGTGAGTGTACCCAAGGGTGAGAGACTAGTGATTGGAGCGGACTTTAATGGGCATGTTGGTGAAGTGAACAGAGGGGATGAGGAAGTGATGGGTAGGTATGGTGTTAAGGAGAGGAATGCAGAAGGTCAGATGATTGTGGATTTTGCGAAAAGGATGGACATGGCTGTGGTGAATACGTATTTTAAGAAGAGGGAGGAGCATAGGGTGATGTACAAGAGTGGAGGAAGATGCGCACAGGTGGATTATATCCTATGTAGGAGGGCCAGTCTGAAGGAGATTGGAGACTGTAAAGTGGTGGCAGGGGAAAGTGTAGTTAAGCAACATAGAATGGTGGTCTGTAGGATGACGTTGGTGATCAAGAAGAGGAGGAGGAGTGTGAAAGCAGTGCCAAGGATTAAATGGTGGAAGTTAAAAAAGGGTGATTGTGAAGTGGAGTTTAGGGAAGAGTTAAGACAGGCACTGGGAGGCAGTGGAGAGTTACCGAATAGCTGGGTAACTACAGCAGAACCAGTAAGGGAGACTGCTAGAAAGGTGCTTGGTGTGACATCTGGACAGAGGAAGGCGGACAAGGAGACCTAGTGGTGGAATGAGGAAGTACAGGAGAGTATACAGAGGAAGAGGCTGGCGAAGAAGAAGTGGGATTGTCAAAGAGATGAAGAAAGTAGACATGAGTATAAGGAGATGAGGGCGCAGCAAAGAGAGAGGGATAAAGCTAAGGATAGGATAAGGGAGAGTTGAGAGAGAGATTGGAAACTAAAGAGGGAGAAAAGGACCTGTACCGATTGGCTAGACAGAGGGACAGAGCTGGGAAAGATGTGCAGCAAGAAGGGTGATAAAGGATAGTGAGGGAAAGGTACTCACAAGAGAGGAGAGTGTGTTGAGTAGATGGAAAGAATATTTTGAGAGGCTGATGAATGAAGAGAATGAGAGAGAGAGAGAAGGTTGGATGATGTGGGGATAGTGAATCAGGAAGTGAAACAGATTAGCAAGGAGGAAGTAAGGACAGCTATGAAGAGGATGAAGAATGGAAAGGCTGTTGGCCCAGATGACATCCCAATGGAAGCATGGAGGTGCTTAGGAGAAATGGCAGTAGAATTTTTAACTAGATTGTTTAATGAAATTTTGGAAAGTCAGAGGATGCTTGAGGAGTGGAAAAAAAGTGTTTTGGTACCTATCCTTAAAAATAAGGGTGATGTGCAGAGCTGCAGTAACTACAGAGGGATAAAATTGATCAGTCACAGCTTGAAGTTATGGGAGAGAGTAGTAAAAGCTAGGTTAAGAAGGGAGGTGATGATTAGTGATCAGCAGTATGGTTTCATGCCAGGAAAGAGCACTACAGATGCGATGTTTGCTCTGAGAGTGTTATTGGAGAAATACAGAGAAGGTCAGAAGGAGTTGCATTGTGTCTTTGTAGACTTGGAGAAAGCATATGAGAGGGTGCCTAGAGTAGCGTTGTGGTATTGTATGAAGAAGTCGGGAGTGGCACAGAAGTATGTAAGAGTGGTACAGGATATGTACGAGGGTAGTGTGAAAGTGGTGAGGACTGCAGTGGGAGTGACAGATCCGTTTAAGGTGGAGGTGGGATTACATCAATGATCAGCTCTGAGTCCTTTCTTATTTGCAGTGGTGATGGACAGGTTGACAGATGAGATCAGACAGGAGGCCCCGTGGACTATGATGTTTGCAGATGACATTGTGATCTGTAGTGAGAGTAGGAATCAGGTTGAGGAGACTCTGGAGAGGTGGAGATATGCTCTAGAGAGCAGAGGAATGAAGGTTAGCAGTGCTAAGACAGAATATATGTGTGTAAATGAGAGGGAGGGTAGAGGAATGGTGAGGATGCAGGGAGTAGAGTTGATAAAGGTGGACGAGTTTAAGTACTTGGGATCAACAGTTCAGAGTAATGGTGAATGTGGTAGAGAGGTGAACAAGAGAGTACAGGCAGGGTGGAATGGGTGGAGAAGAGTGTCAGGAGTGATTTGTGACAGACGGGTACCAGTAAGAGTGAAAGGGAAGGTCTACAAGACAGTTGTGAGACCAGCTATGTTATATGGGTTGGAGACAGTGGCATTGACAAAAAGGCAGGAGTCAGAGCTGGATGTGGCAGCATTAAAGATGTTAAGATTTGTACTCGGTGTGACTAGGATGGATAGGATTAGGAATCAGTATATTAGAGGGTCAGCTCATGTTGGACTGTTTGGAGACAAAGCAAGAGAGACGAGATTGCATTGGTTTGGACATGTGCTGAGGAGGGATGATGGGTATATTGGGAAAAAGATGCTAAGGATGGAGCTGCCAGGTAAGAGGAAAAGAGGAAGGCCTACGATAAGGTTTATGGACATGGTGAGAGAGGACATGCATGCAGTTGGTGTGACAGAGCAAGATGCAGAGGGTAGGAAGAAATGGAAAGAGATGATCAACTTTGGCGACCCCTAACGGGAAAAGCCGAAAGATGATGATGAATAATAATGTAAAGACGTAGTAGTTTAATACTTGACATGGAGTGGTGCTTTGCTTTTGTTCATTAAGAATATAATTTTTTTATGTAACCCAGTATCCTGTGGCTTATGCTTGTCTATTGCCACTATTTTACACAATTATAATCTGTTTGATTAACCATTGCCTTTGCACTCTAATAACAAAAATAAACAAGAATGTGTGAATGTACGTTATGTGTCGAGTGCTGTTCTTATTTTCTCCCACCCATTTCTTTTTGCTCATATAAAAAAGTCAGCTCAGGCACACACTGACAAATACACACACACACACACACACACACACACACACGCACACGCACACGCAGACGCACACGCAGACACACTCACACACATGAATTCCTTGGTTAAGTGCATGCTATGGCAAAAATAGTAGTAGTATATAGGACAGATAACAATCCTTTGGGTTACTGAAGTCTTGAGATGTTAATTTAGTAATGCAGTGACCACCCCAGCCTAGCGCTTGTTTTGTGTAATGCATAATTTCCTCATATCAGCTTTTTAACTTGTTTTACTGTTTCTTCTATGTACAAGATATGAAACACAAGAAGCAGTATTATTGTTAAATAAAATAAGATTTCAATACACAGGAGGTTCAGGTTAAAAAGTTTACTAGTGAGCACCAGGAGGCAAAAAACGTACAAGTACAGAATTTTGTCTGACATGAAACAGGAAGCACACAATTTTATATAGGTTTAACATTTAAGCTATGCCCACCTTACTGACGTGATATGTCACAGGGCATCTACATCACTTTTAGCTTACAGTCTTCTATTCATAAAGCTGTTGATGCTGTATATTAAAAAAACCTTTTCCTCTAGATACAATACGGCCTTGCTATCCAGCTGGTCAGGCATAATGTCTTTCTGTAAAGTTACTTCTTCAAGGTTTCATATAAGTTTGAATACAATAGCAGCTTCAGTCTTTTAATACACGTCTTTTTTCTCTGTTACACTTTCTCACACAGCTGCGTGCTATCTCAGTAACGCATATACAAGGCCAAATCATTCCAACAGGAAAGAGCAGAAGATTTCATTATTTCACACATTTAATTTCCTGACCCAGCAGATAATCACTTGTGAAAAGCATAAACGTTAAAACTTGCTAAGCTAGCATTCTGCCAGGGTCAAAGATCAGCTTTGCTTCAAGCCACACTGCAGTTTCAAAACTACTTACATTTACACATGAATTAATCCTTACTATTATATGATTAATAGAATAAAATGCATTATATACTACTTTGTTTTTAAACTAGCATTTCTCATATATTCAAATACACATTTTCTAACATTTCCCCCCCTATTAATACTTTTTATTCTATTTTGAAGTATGCATAGTGTCATTTCATCTCCCAACTTCTTCCACTTAGGATTTTCAGCTAGGTGAGTCATTCAATCTATACTTCAGAAAAAATGTCATCTGAGATCAATCTTTCAATCTCAATATCTTGGTACAAAGTTTCAGTAACAGATACATCAATAAAATCTTTGATTAATCTTTTCATGCAGGGAATTCCACAGCAAACACATGCTCCTATTAGGAGTATACCCACACAAATGGCAATCAGAATATTCATTAGGATGGAACCCCATCCCCCAAATAGATTCTGGAAAAAGTCCGTCAGTGGGTTTGGGCCTGGTTCAGTCATGGCTGATACTTGCTGAATTACCTCTAGGTGGTTACTGATCTCATGACGATTGTCAGGAATATAAGCACAGCATTCTTCTTTGATAAGCGTGCACGTACCACCTCTCGCCGCTAGGGTGAAGTCAAGAGCCATCCGATTTTGTAGCACAACTGTTCTCATTGCATTCAGTTCATCAGTTACCAGTTCTAGGGTGGAAAAAGTTGCATTACTCATTACTTCGAGAAGTTTCGACAACTTCCTCAGCTCCCAGATCGATTTGACTGCTCCATAGGCTGGGAATATTCCTGCCCAAGATATAACACTGTCACTCAAGTCCATATGAGTCAATTTGCTTTTGTCTTTTACTGAATTGTGGTCTTTCCAGCCAGCTTCGATCTTTCCAACTGGATTCACAGGTTTTTCAACTGGACCTTCGGGTTTTCGGGCTGCTTCTCTCACGTTTCGTATCTTACCCAAAGGTAATTCTGCAGTATGTCTTATTGCCCGAACCAAGTAACCCAAAAAACAACTGCCGGACCAATTCTCAGGTAACCATTTATACGCCTTTTTCCCACAAATAAAATAACAGTTTTCTACTTTAGTACTAATACGCATCAGCCCTGCATGAAACATTTTCTGATTTATAACTGACAATTGTTTAAACAAAACTGGATTCTTGCGAATGTCATTCATGGTTGTTTTCAATGAGTTCAAATATGAGTCATAATTAGTATTGCAAAAAGTATTGCCATTACTATTCTTAATGTAACATCGGTAAGATATGGTTATATTACAATTGTTCCAGCCCACCTGGAGGGTATCATTTTTATAAAAACATACAACTCCTTTTTGTGTGACAGGTAAAAATAAAGCTATTTTGTCCTGTGATCTGACAGTTCCTGTATCGAAAAGTAAATTCTCCCAAGTTTCATTTATCCCCAAAGGGACAGCAGACATTATCAGTCCTCCATATGCTGTTGGTATAGCTGTACAAACCCAGCAATTTGAAATGTTCATAGTCTCTGCATATACACGTTTCTTGGCTAGGTATGTGTTAAAATTTGGATGCCAGTCTATAGACGTTTCATCATGCCTTCCCACTTTCACTTGTGTGGTTGTGTGTAGGATAAACCACAACAAGAGGAAAATTGTCACAATTACAGTCAATAAATGTACACTCAACAAAATGATTATGCAACATCTCTGGGGTTGATCTAAATTTCTGTTCGCTTTGTTTTTGGCCATCTCGGTCTGGTTGTGTATCAGTCACAAAGTTTTTATCAAGTTGAAAGTTCTTTACCAGTTTACAATGTGTCAAATGAACCCAGGATGTCCTCTCGGCCACTCTAACTGCAGTAGGCATTGCCAACAGAACCAGGTACGGTCCCTCCCACTTTGGACTCACCCAATTCTTCCTTTTCGTCGCTTTCAGCCAAACCCACGACCCTGGGGCCAAGACTGCTTCCACCGGTCTGGTCTGTTCCTTATCTGAAAAAGAGTTAAACTGCAAAAGAGATTTATTTGTTAACAGTTTCCTCATATAACTAGCTAATGAACTGTCAGCCTCTTGCTCTGCAGGCATGAGAGCTTTCCACTGAGGCACATAATATGCTCTCCCAAAAAACATTTCAAAGGGAGTCAAACCCTTTACATTTGGAACCGTTCTCATACTCAACAGTGCTAAAGGCAGACAGTATATCCAATCTAAAATCTCAGAGGGTTGTAATTCCTCATTTAAAAGTAAAGTTTCTAAGTCTGAGGCTGCTTGCTTTGCAGCTGCTTCAGCTCGTGCATTGCCTTTTGAAATCTTATCCTGTTGTTTTGTATGAGCTACACATTTACAAATAGCTACTTTGGTAGGTAACTGAATAGATTCTAATAACTCCAAAATAAATTGCGCATGATTAATAGGTTTTCCACTAGATGTTATCATTCCTCTATTTTTCCATTGTTGTGCAAATATATGTACTGTAGAAAAAGCATACTGACTATCAGTATATATGTTCACACACTTGTTTTTTGCTAAAGTACATGCCCTCGTCAAAGCTATCAATTCTGCTGCTTGTGCAGATAAGTTGTGTGGTAAGGAGTGAGCTTCTAAAATTTCAGTGTCTGTAACTACTACATACCCTACCAGATTCTTCCCTGTAGGACCCCTTCTGCATGAGCCGTCCACGTAATATGTCACCTCGGCATTATCCAAGGGCATATCTGTGAGATCCTGTCTATGTAAAGCTAACTGCTCAATTTCCTGCAGGCAGCTGTGTGGTGTGCCATCCACAGGAGTTGGGCATAATGTTGATGGATTTAATGTCGTACATCGTTCAATTGTCATATGAGGTTGGCTCAGCAGTATAGTCATACATGAAAGGTGTCTAGCAGGAGAAAGGTATGCCACTTTTTCTTGCAGTAAAATTATTGCAACTGCATGAGGCACTCTCAATGTGAGAGGGTGGAATAATACCACTGAGGCCGAAGCCTGTACTGCCATTGCAGCTGCAACTACTGCTTGTACACAGTGAGGCAAAGATCGCGCCACTGGATCTAACTGTGATGAATAATAGGCTATGGGGCGTTGCTTATCCCCATGTTGTTGTGTCAATACTGACGTCATATATCCTTGCTTACAATCTACGGTCTGAAAGAATCGTTTATGATAATTTGGAAGTCCTAAAACTAATGAAGAAGCTATCAACTGCTTCAACCTGCAGAAAGCCTTTTCTGCTTCAGGTGTCCATTGTAAGATATCTTGCGCTGCCATTGGTGTCTTATATATGAAGTCAGTCAGTGGAGCAGATTCCAAAGCATAATTTGGTATCCAGCTCCGACAAAAATTAGTTTTACCTAAGAAAGACATCATTTCCTTCTTGGTTGCTGGTTTAGGTGCTTGCAAAATTGCTGTTTTTCTTTCCTCATCTAGTATTCTACCTTCATTGGATATTACATATCCCAAGTATCTAACTTGTTTTCTCCAAAGTTGTAACTTACTTTTGTTTACTTTGTGTCCTTGTGTTGGTAAAAATTTCAATAATGCTACAGTATCCTCCCTGCACTGTTGCTGGGTGGGGGCTGCTAGCAAGATGTCATCTACGTAAAGTAGAATTTGACTACCTCCAGGTGGGGTAAACCCTGCCAGGTTGCTAGCCATTTCTTGTGCAAATATTGTTGGGCTCTCACAATATCCCTGTGGTAGTCGAGTATACGTATCCCTTTTACCCTGAAATGTAAATGCAAACCAATATTGACTATCAGGATGTATAGGTATTGAAAAGAAAGCATTGCTAATATCTACCACAGAGAAATACTTCTGTTGCGGCTCTAAATCGTTTAACAAAGTATGTGGGTCTGGCACCGTAGGTGCTCTAGGTATTACTGCATTATTTACAGCTTGTAAATCTTGTACCATCCGCCATTCCCCGTTTGCTTTTTTAACAGGAAATAGGGGTGTATTACATGGTGAATCAGGAGATTCTACCAGTACTCCTTTGAGTAATGCTGCTATTATAGGCTTAATTCCTATTTCTGCATCCATTCTCAAAGGGTATTGTCTTTTCTGTGGTCTAAAAGCTGACTTTGGGGTAATTGTAACTGGTCCTGCTGTTCGAATAAGTCCTACATCTGACTTGCCTGTTGACCAAAGAGTTGTTGGAATTTCACATAAAGCCTTTTCTTCTTCTTCTAATAACAACACTAATCAGCTGTCCTCGCTAGATTGCAAGTGTACAGCTGGATGTGTCTGTGTCAACCAATTCAGTTTTTGTTTTTGTATCCCTTGTTCTGATAGTTCTAAATCAGTCTGTTTCTCCCATCTTGTTACTTTTTCTCCTAAGTCTGCCCATTTGACACTTTTGTTCTTTGTCAAGCTGACATGTGGTAACTGATTTGATCTATACAATGCAAGGAATTCTTGAGGTAACGAACAGCTAACTACACTGTTCCCCTCAGTATCCCAGTACAAAGTACGCAAAACCAATCTAGTTGCACGATTTCTAAACAATTCTTGCTCATACTCTCTATCAGGTCCTGGTGTAGTACAGTAGTATAGAGTACAGTGTAACAAATGCTGTCGATCAGTGTCAAGGGAGGGGGCTTTACTGATGGCTACATTCATCAGTTCCTCGGTTACTGCCCCTGGACCAGTCGTGACTAGGTCCTGGCTGTACCAGTAAAAAGTTTCACCCTCCGATCACACTACAAAGGTATCCATTTGTCTCTGTGCCTCCATACCTTGTACAGTTGGAACTACTGCTATGCCAAATATCTGCATAAGGTCCCTGCCCAATAGGCTTACTGGACACTTTGCAGAAACAACAATTTTACTTCTCTGGGTCATACCTGAAACAGGGTCAGTTATTGCTATATCATGGGAAAGTGGTTCCCTGTATAGCTGTCCATTTGCGACTTTTACTAGTATATAATCAGGTGATTCTGAATGTTCTGGTAACTTGAGGGGTGTATCAAAGTCCGTGATGCTCCTGAGTCACACAGGAATTTGACTTCCTTCCCTCCACCAGAAGTGTAACTTCCGGTTTCAGATCTGCTAAGTAGAGCTCTAAGCTCAATAATGCTAAGTCCAAAATTTCACTTTCTTCATCCTCCATATCTGCTTGCACTTCCTCTACTCCTTCTATCACATTTACATTCGTTTTCTGTTTAGTAACTTTTCTTGATGATTTCTGACTTTCACATGATGTATCTTCACTATCATATAGTCAGTCCTCATCTCCCTTATCTTCTGAAATTACCTTTTTGTTTTGCCTACAATCCCTTGCTAGATGTCCCTTTTTCCCGCACTTGAAGCACTCACCTCTCTTTTTCCTCTCTTCAAAATCTTCTGATCGTTTGTCAGACTGTTTGTTTCCCTGGGCATTCTTCTTGCCCTTTTTACCTGACTGCAATACAAATACTTCAGCTCCGTCTTCAGCAGTGAAGACTTGCACCTTCTTTTTCTTTTTACTATTAAAATGTCTTTCAGCATGTCTAGCGTATTCAAGTAAGGCTTGTAGCCTCCCTATTCGATGGTCTATCATATGCTTCGTAATGAAGGTACTAATAGGTGCAATGCAACCTTTCAAAAATGCATTTTTTAATTGTTGTTCATATGGGGAATCATTTGTTTAGTTCTCAGGAACCATCATACCGCTATGATTATTAAAACATTCTAATAATCTAGCATAGTACCCATCTATTGTCTCATTTTCATGTTGTATGCATTGATTAATGCAAGTCCAATCTGCTCTAAGTTTCCATTTCTCAGAATTTCGGTCTGTTAGACCTTTCACTCTGTTGTCTAACTACGCGTCACTATGTGGGAGTGGTCTAAGCTCTGCATTACAAGGATTTCAGGTGCCACAAATCATGTGCCAATCTGGACCTATAATTTGTTTTACTACTTTTTCTACTTCTTCCCATTCAAGTGGTAACTCAATCTCATGCCTTGTAAATCTTCTAAAAAATTTCGTAAAATTAACTTTTGGATGGGGAATTCCCTCAGTAGCCTTCCGGATATCCTCCGGTGTCCATGGTCTATATACTAAGAGTGTTGGGTCCTGTCCTTCCTGTCCTGCCTGAGGATTTGGAACTTCTATAAGTGGGCATATTTCTTCCTCACTCTCATCCTGTAGGTTTCTTTCTATTTGATATGATTCTGTGTCCCTATGTGTTTTACCCGTTCGGGACCTAGTTTCAGTAGGATCTCTAACAAATGGTTCTAGTCTTGCTGAAACTTCAGAATAACGCGGAGGCGGACAAGCCTGTCCACTCGCTTCATATCCTGAAAAGGGTAAGGGAGGGGGCAAGGGAGGAGGAGGGAGAGCTGTCGCTATTACCAAGTTATTATCCTCTTTGTCTAGGAATAATGTTTTTGAATTTTTAAGCTTCTGTGCTCTATGATTTGCTTCCTCAATCCACCTATGTGCCTGAGGAATGCCTAATTGGCGTTGCTTTTTTGCCTGACCTTCCGCATCAGATTTAAGCTGTTTAAGGTGTTTAACTAGTGAAGTTTTATCTAGTTTACCATCAAATTCATATTTATTAACCCATTTCGTATAATACTTAACGTTATCAGAACGTTGTAATTGCATGTATTTTGCGTCTTCGGTTAGGGGCAGATCTCGCGATGTTTTAGTGCACTGATTACCCATGTCAAAGAAAATGTTACGTAACCCTTTTTTATCACGTGATATCAAGTTCTCAGTTCCTGTTCACAGTTTATCTAGAATAACTGCCTACCTTATTCTGTTACCCTGATCTATGACCAAATATACAGTACTTCCTTTTGTCCCTGATCTGCAAAACAAATCTTGACAACAATATACTGTAACCTAGTCACTGATCTAAAACAGAAAAAAGGCAAATTCTTCCTACCTGAGCCTCCGGTATTGAGAAAGTCTAAGTTCTGCTTTTCGGCCACAGATCAGAAAGTGGCCAGCCTCTTTACACGACAATTCAGTTGGAGGTCTTTTCACTCAAGAAGAACCATTTCGGTAACTTCTCCTGTGCAGTATTCGACCACCGATACGCTCTGATCTGCGGCTTACCAAGGGAATTCCGTCTGCGAAGGACCAAAGTGTTAAATAAAATAAGATTTCAATACACAGGAGGTTCAGGTTAAAAAGTTTACTAGTGTACACCAAGAGGCAAAAAACGTACAAGTACAGAATTTTGTCTGATATGAATCAGGAAGCACACAATTTTATTTAGGTTTAACATTTAAGCTATGCCCACCTTACTGACGTGATATGTCACAGGGCATCTACATCACATTTAGCTTACAGTCTTCTATTCATAAAGCTGTTGATGCTGTATATTAAAAAAAACTTTTCCTCTAGATACAATATGGCCTTGCTATCCAGCTGGTCAGACATAATGTCGTTCTGTAAAGTTACTTCTTCAAGGTTTCATATCAGTTCGAATACAATAGCAGCTTCAGTCTTTTAATACAGGTCTTTGTTCTCTGTTACACTTTCTCACACAGCTGCGTGCTATCTCAGTAACACATATACAAGGCCAAATCATTCCAACAGGAAAGAGCAGAAGATTTCATTATTTCACACATTTAATTTTCTGACCCAGCAGATAATCACTTGTGAAAAGCATAAACATTAAAACTTGCTAAGCTAGCATTCTGCCAGGGTCAAAGATCAGCTTTGCTTCAAGCCACACTGCAGTTTCAAAACTACTTACATTTACACATGAATTAATCCTTACTATTATATGATTAATAGAATAAAATGCATTATATACTACTTTGCTTTTAAACTAGCATTTCTCATATATTCAAATACACATTTTTCTAACAATTATAATGCAATTTATTCATTACTTCTCAATACCCATTTATCCACCTCATGGTAAGGGAGACACTGGAACCTGTTTCAGCAACCCACAGGTGTTAGGTGTAGAACCAGTCATGGACTGAGTGCCAGTCTGTTGCAGGATGTACACACCCACACACTGTCACAGGTATGCTGCAAAGAAAACTATAGGTAATTTGGGCGACTGCTACTTACCCTACCTGCATATCTTTTAGATGTAACAGGAAAATCCCATGTGGTTACTAACTATTTAACAGTATACCACCCTAGTAATGTGATATGATAGCCAATTTCCATATTACTTTGTCATTGGTAACATTGACATTTCTGATCAGTTGTAGCCAGTGTGGAAAACAAAATGTATAAGGCCTTACAAACTGGAGTCATGAAAATTGCTAATAGTAATATTGACTACATTGGAGTAACTTTTATTTATAATACAAAATGAGACACTGACATGTGGAATAGTGAGACCATAACATAAAAACCCTAGCTGTGAATTTCTTGAATTTCATTTTTAAGATGTAGTTTTGTAATTTGACTTCTTTACAACACTGATACGTTTTGTTATACTCTTTTCATACCTAGTGAAGTGTAACAGGATACCACACGGGAAAGGAAACAGTGCAGTGTGTATTTTAATGTAGCTAAACAGTAATGGCATCTCACTGTATACTTGAAATACTTGCTGTACAGTGTATTGGGACTGCACATAGTATTTTCATATATTTTTGCTCCAGTGAGCCTTCCTCAGGAGTGACTCTGGGATGGGTACCATTTTCACTTTGTTTGCTAAGGTTCTGTGTTGTGTGGCAGTATGAAAGCTACTTGTTGTTAATGATCTGCATCCTCTATTTTTAAATTTGAGTTCTTCAGTTTCCCCTTACGTAGCAAATGGCAAATCAAGTCACTTAAGACTAGTTCTTCTGGCTTACTCCCAGAAAAAATAATTTTAAGCTTAACGATTTGCACCCAGTTAAATATGCAAACAGGTAAATAAAAAGCTATTGTAGCCCACGTCTAAATTTATATTGCATCTTCAAAATTAGAAGATCACTACAGTCTTGCCATGTTCAGTTGATATGTGTATGAATGCAGGCACGTCTGAAATTTGTGATTATAAAAAATGTAGAGGTCAGCAGAAATGACTTAATATTACACCTACACTATGGGCATAAAGAGATGAAGCCCTGACTATAGCCCAAATGCGCCAGCTTCAATTAGCAGCTGGGGATCCTGATGTTCCAGGCAGGGAGGATGGATATTGCCTATCCTGGGGGGGAGGGCATGTGCACACTCAGGATCACGTGCATATAGTCTGACTTCCCTACTGGAGAACAAAGGAACAACCATGCAGTGCCCCTTGTAAGTGGGCAGGAATGTCTGACTGATGCCATTGCACATTTCACCTATAGATTGCCACTGAGGAGGGTTTTGGGGTGAGGTTTGAGAAAAATGTCAAACAACCTCTGATGCTTACCGCAGTGATGGCCCCTCCTGGTTGGCCATTACCATTCCCTCCAATGACAGAAAGCAGAATCTGAGTGAAGAAAAAAAAGTTATTCACAGAACAACATTTAACAGCATTTACAGTATTGCATGGGAAGCAATTTTTTGCATTAGGTTTTAATGTAAAGAGAAGTTCTTTTTTTGAACTCTTACCTATATATATATATATATATATATATATATATATATATATATATATACACATATATATATATATATATATATATATATATATATATATATATATATATATATATATATATATATATACACACACACACACACACACACACACACACACACACACACACACACACACACACACACACACACACACACATATATATATTTAAAAACAATTTTGGTCAGATCCTTGCATTCTCAGTGCACAGCAAATAATTGTAAAACATAATTGCTGGATCAGACGGTATTAGATTATATATAAATTTGATTATTCAGAAAACATTGAACCTGCTGTCTTGAAAGAGCAACTGTTTATGCTTTAAGAACCAAATATTGACAATACTGAGTTCAAAAACAGGCAAATGGGCTGGGATACAGAAAAGAAAATCCCTGCACTCATGCATGTTTGAAATAATGTATAGGAAACGCACACCATAGTCTCCCACTATTCACAGCTGCTCGAAGAGCTGCCAGTTTGTGCAAAGGGTGGTACCACTGCAGGTCATCTAATAATATACTACTAAATGCTCTCACTTTGACCTTTAAGTGACTCTCCCTTACTCCTTTCCATCTAGAAATTGTGTTTATTTGCTTTACATAGTATAGGCTAGATTGTTTGGTATCACTGTGATCTTAAACCAGTCATCTTATATTAAGAGGGCTTCCCTGCACCATTCTGGCAGAAGTGTGAAGCTCAGGACCCATCTGAGTTGGGGATTGCTGGAGAAAGGCTCAGTTTGGAGCTTTCCCATTGGTAGATGTATTAAAACTGTTTAAATTTGCCTGTATATAAGCCTTGCATTTTTGCGATTTTTTTTGCTCAGTTTACTGGAGCTGCTGAATGTTTGGAAACTTTAGCTAGAGGTCTGGAGTGCATCTGCACTAAAATCCAAGGCATCCACTGAAAACAACTGAAAAATAAGTATATTTTAAGCCAGCACTGCACTTTTGTTAACTGTATTTAATTGAATTACTGTTTCATTTTTGCTGTTTGTGACTCACTCCAGCTAGTCCGCTTTCTTCCCAAATACCGCATTCAGAAAAATCCTGCCACAATGGATGGGAAGTTTGCCATCATTTCTCCTGTCAGTTTGATTGATATGGGTATCTTGAGACAATGTATCAATTACCTCATGTATACTGACAACCATTTACTCCTAAAGCAAACTAACACCCTATGTCAGAGATGCAAATATACTGTGGAACTGGTGTCAGTTCTCTCATGTAAAAACAAACTAGACATCAAACAGGTTGGCAGCACACATACTTCACCTCTCACACAAACCTTACCTCTCACACAAAATAAGGTCATGACACGTAAACCCACATATGCATAGGTACTCACTAAAAGCCTACCAAAAGAGCAGAGACCTCCCAAATGCACACTACCCACATTCACCACTAAGCAAAAATAAACCACTACACGTATCAACATACACCCATGTCTCAACAAATAAGCCCCTAAGGGAAAACACATCAAATGTCTTGGTCATAGGTGACTCCATATTGAGACACACAGATGTCCCCCTCACCAGACTGGACAAAAAGTAGGTCATGGTCAGCTGCCTATCAGGTGCCAGGATCTAACAAATCATGCATGCACTCAAGTCAGTCAACAACAAGTACCATTATGACTCTGTCATAGCCCATGTTGGAGTGAATGACTTGATATGTACCTCTCTGGTCTATATGAAGAGAGACATGATGGAAATCTCTGACTGTGTGTCGCAGACAGGTATGTCCCTAGCCCTAAGCTGTATCCCACCTTCACCCAGGATGATGCCACAATATAAACAAAAAAATGATTAACTTCAACAACTGACTCAACTTCTGGTGTCAGTCTAGGGGGATCCAGTATTTGTCAGCCTGGGAGGATATTGTACACAGACCTTGCTGCTTTGCTAGAGATGGTCTGCACCTGTCCCCTTAGGCTTTCGGATACTGGCAAAGGCCCTTTTATCCCCATAGTGCCTTTTTTAGGCAATTTCAAAACAACAAATTTTCCAATGTAACAAAATCTAATCAATACAAACTCGGGGTTGTACTGCTTAATGATAGGAGTTTAAACATGAAACTGGACTTCCTGGAAGCACTCCTTACCTTAGAGGATGCTGCCATCTGTGTAGTTACCAAGACATGGTTCAAGGCTGCTGAGAGCACCCCAGCCATGCAAGGCTGCAATGCCTTCACCACATTCAGACCTCAAAATGAGCGTGAAGGAATCAAAGGTGGAGATGTATCCATCTTGATTAAAACCAAATACACTTCAAGACTGGTCAAACAGCATGACTCTTTTGAACTACTGCATGTCCAGTTAACTATTTGGGAAAGTACCATACCACATCATTGCTAGCTATAGATCCCCCACCATAAACCAGGATAAGCACACCACCTACCTTGATTTACTGTCATTCGAGATTTCACCTGTCTTTCCATAGACTGGGGGACAAGTAAAAATATGCTTGCCTAGAGGTTCCTGGCTCTGGAACAGATAGTCTGCATCCCCACTAGAGGCTCTAATTGTCTGAACATAATACCCACCAACATGGGGGGGGGTCACTGTACTTCCCCATGGATGATGCCCTCGCTGGTTAGATCAGACCACAAATCAGTCTCATCTGAAGTAACTACTGGAACTGACACTATCACGGGAAAAAAATTATAAAAAACTTTACCAAAGCTAACTACAGCTTACTAAGTGATGGCATAAAAAGCTTCATACCACCTACAATCACAAACATCAATGGTCACTGTGCAGAAGTGTACTCAAATGTCCTGTACAAACACTTAAGCAACTGCATAAACCTGCTGTACCTGACCGGGTCAAAACCAAGTATTCCCATAAAAACAAACCACCATGGTGAGCTTCAAGTATAAACAGATTATATGACAAGAGGAAGAAACTGTTGTCCAAAAGCAAGAGGGATATCACTCTGCAGAGGAAGAGCTCCCTCCTAAGCCTAAACAAGAAAATCAGAAATCTTGTAAAGTCTTCTAAAGTAAATTATGAAACTAAACTCACATCACTACCAAAGGATAATCATAAGGCATTTTTAACCACGTCTGAAGTCTAAAAGGGAATGCCCAGCTATGTGCCAAACTGGTTGTAGATGGGATCACTCATACTACACCAGAAGATATTGCCAGCCTGCTAACTGACAGATTCAGCACAAACTTCACCACCCTGTCCACACCTACCATATACCAAAGCATATCTGACACCAGCCCTCTGCCTAGTATCTCCAGAGAAAAGGTCATCTCTGCACTCACCAAGGCCAAAAACATGGCCTGAGTGGGACCAGATAATATCCTGTGTTGTTTACTAAACAATCTAAAACAAGACCTAGTGGACCCACTTGGTGTTATCTTTAATCATAGCTTGAGAAATGGATATGTTCCTGCAGAATGGAGAACAGCAACAGTAATCCCCCTGCACAAAGGGAAGCCATCACTTACCCTGGGAATTAAAGACCCATAAGTCTAACCATCCTCATCTGCAAGGTCATGGAAAGACTTATCATGGACCTTATCAACAAGGACATAGTCAACTTCCAAACACTGGGCCCAACCCAGTTTGGCTTTGTTAAGGGAAGATCATGCTTATTAAACCTGATGGACTTCTTTGACAATGTCACCAAAGCTATGGACGAAGGTAAGACAGTGCACACTGCCTATCTCGACCTTGTCAAGGCTTTCGACACAGTTCCCCACTCTGGCATCATTTGGAAACTCTCCCAGATAGGGATTAACCCTTGCATTACTAGATGGGTAGCCAGTTGGCTCACCCACAGATCACACTCTATCAAAATTGGTGACTCCACCTCCACCAGTAGACCCATCACCAGTGGAGTACCACAGGTGTCTGTGCTGGTCCTCTTACTATCTGGCATTTATTTCTCAGAGGTCCAGGCCAAAGCAGACGATCTTTGGCTCGCCAACTTTACTGATGATTGCAAACTGGGAGCAATCATTGAGGCCCCAATGATGTCAACTTGTTAGAAGGACTAACACAAACAAATGATTGGTGCCAAAGCCATGGTCTAAAACTAAATGCAAAAAAAAAATGCATTATTATTCCCTTTGGCAAAATGGGATTCCTTACAAATTGCAATATTAACAGCACCCCCCTGAGTTCCACCCTAGTGGTGTGAGACTTGGGAACACAGGTTGATAGCAGTCTGAACTTTGACCACCAAGTTTCCATAGTGGTAAGGAAAGCCCTCTACATAGCACACCTCATAAGCAAGGACATAGCATCCAGTTCAAGGGATGTTATAACTCCAATGTACTTGACACTCATCAGACCACTAATAAAGTATAATGGACCCTTTTGCATGTACTACACCAGACACCTGCAGCAGCTAGAGAGACCTCAGAGGTTTCTCACTAAGAAAATACAGGGACTCCAAACCATGACCTACATGGACAGACTACATGGCCGGCCTTAGGCAAAGGCAAACTAAGTGACCGCCTAGGGCATCATTCAGGCTGGCCTCATAAAGGGCACAAATTTCATTTATTTATTTAGTATAATTAATTTTTCTCATTCTGTAAAGTTTGCACTCTTCTCGGCGCCCTGTCTTTGAGTACGTCCCATCTGTATTGTGGTGCTTGCGCCCTCCCCCCACTTCCATAATTCTGTCCAATGGTGCCAGAACTATAGGACGAGGGGGAGGGCAAACACCCTCCCACATTTAAAGCTGTGGGTTGATCGGAAGGCTTCAGCAATTAAAAAAAAAAGTGGTGCAAGCGTCTTCTGCTTTAAGGTGGACCGTGAGTGGCATGCACGCACACCAATGTGGATGCAAATATATTCCACACTTGCACACAGAATTTAAGCTAGCAATTCTGTTTAATTAATCTTCATGGATCTGAGCAACGGCTGCCTGTTTTCATGCATCTGGGATGATGCAACTGCCAACAGAGGTGATGAACATTAGCAACATTAGTTCTAAAATGCTTATTTTTAATTTTGCAAAAGACTGCTCCAGAAACGTTAACTGTCTCACAGAGGCTGTACATGGTATTATCCTGATAACATCCATAATATAACCATGGGAGCTGTTGTATTTACACTGTTTTAAATGCATACTATCATTACTCTTTTAAAAGAGAAAATGCTAACAAGATATGCATTACATCTATTACTATTCTCCTCAACAGCACTAGACTCCTCCTTTTAATCAAAAAGCTAAGTCCCTCCTGTTTCATGTGTTTCATTTTGTTTGTATAGTTATATAACCACTTAAATTTGACTTTGGTGACTAAGTCTTGTTCAGATCTACCATCTAACATTTTAATCAGTATTTTTGACGTGGGTGGCCCTCTCTTAGTTTCTAATAATTTTCTCTCACTAGGGAATATCCAAGTCTTTAATCATGCCTTTATTTCCCTTTGTACTTTGTAGTTAGGTTATAATCCTACAGTAAAAGCATGTTTATGTTTTACTTCTTATTTGTCATTTACTTTAAAATATTTCAGTAATACACCCTCTAAGAACAGCATAGAAAATGTCAGTACTCTCTGTTTTGTCCTTACCTTTAATCTCTTTAGTCCACTGAATTACTTTATGTTTGATTACTAGGTTTGTGGAATGATTCAAGAAATATACTTTTCACTCATAGTCTGAGCACAGGAAAATGTGGAGTAAAATATAAGCATTAAACAATAGCCAATGCATACCCGAAAGAGGAATACCTTTGTGTCAATACTGAGTAGGTAGTTTGACATTTGCTATTCTATCACTACAATAACTATTAGCTTCTTACATAGCTTCCTCAACCAAGCACTGAGTACAATAAAATAAAATGATCCCACAATACTATAGTATTAATAGAATTATGTGGATGTTTAGGTGAATTTTTGCCAGGAGTAAGGAATTAGACATTAAAGGAATATTTTAATTCAAGCTAAGCTAAAAAGAGAATTTTGCACTGCAAAATATATTACAAAGAAATTAGAGTAAGACCTAAACTATCATCATAGGCTGAAAAACTGAAGAACTAGAACAGTATGAGTTGTTCATGTGGATTAAAATGTTTTATACATTTGGCTCTCCGAGGAAAAAGACAATATGAGCTTGAAATGAAGAATTTGATTTTTTTCTTCCTGATTAACCACTTCAGTAGCATGTACCATGTTCCATGCAGCTGAAGTAAATTATAGTGTTCTGGCGCCACGTTCTTTATAAGCTGCACTCATGCACAACCGATCACACATGATGATCATGCTTCCACCATAGTCTGGAAATCTTTCTGTCTGGCCCAGTTAATTTCCAGGGGAATATCTTCCAGGTCCAGAGGAGTCATCCTACTACTGTACTCTTCATCAGAACCATCATAAAATACAATATTCCCCTTGATATGTATAAGTCCAAGTATATCATTCAAGTGGAAGGGCCCCAAAGATTTCTAGGATTTCTAGCAAAGAAACCTGAAGGTGTTAAATCCTTTGACTATCTTGATAGATTTTTCATGTATCTTCTTACACTCAGTAGGTGCCTGACTTCTCCAAGATGACCTGTATCTCATTTTTTGAGCAGTGAAGGACCCAGTCTTATTTGCCCTCCTGTTGCTTCACTAACCAATGGTTTTCAAAACAATCATACTAGGCATCTAAATTTCCGACAACAAATTAACAAGACCCACTGTAGGGATGATTTCTTAAAGTTTTACTAGCTTATGGAATAAGTTACCACTATAGGTCAAAGTGCTATTATAACTACCTTTAAGCTTAGTCTTGATGACTGGATGGGTAGTCACAAACCTACGCTAGTTTTTTTAAAAATTATTATTATTATTATTATTATTATTATTATTATTATTATTATTATTATTTTTACAAGAAACATCTTTATTAAATAAATTATCATGTATGACATAGGCAATCATACAGTTACATAAAGGAAAATAAACCATGTTGACATAATTTTTGTTGCAAACATCATATGTTACAAACCATACTGACATGATTTTAGTTGCAAACATTATACATCACTTATAATCTATCCAATCATTGTCAGCCAAACATTACATAGCTCATTCAAATACTGCCTTCTTTTAAACCTCATTTTTCCCTTGTATGTACTGTTCCCACAAGTCCCTGAGGCTTAAGCTACTGTACATAGGGAGGAGAGAGGTTGTAATTCTACTTTCACTGAGCTATACGACTCGCTCGCCTACCCCAGAGTAAATTTAACTTTTTAGATTAACTTAAGCAATCCTTTATAACAAGGCACATGTGCTTCTATGTTCTGTGGACATGACCTTTATAGTAAAATATGTGTGAAGGAGCAACAGATAAAGCAAGTTTATTAAAGAAAAATTCCACCCTCACTTACAGTTAAACTACATTGCAAGGTATCTTTTCTTCCTATGCATTTAAATAATTGAAGGAAATAACTGGAATGCCTTTCTTGGGGAGTAACCTGCCTGTGGGTGTGGCCAAATAGGAGTGTTTCATGAGAATGGTGTGGGTGGGTCTTAAGTGGCACCAGAGCACTACTTCACGTAGGGTGCCATTTCTGCTAAGGCAGGCCCTGACAGACTGAAAGCTGTCACTTTACTCTGTATCTTATAGGCTGCTGAGAGGTGACTTGTGCCTGGCCTTTAGGGTAGTCTCCAACCCTGCCCTAATGGAAATACTGCAGATCCACAAGTTAAATGCGCAAGAGTCACTCACTGTAGGGATCACAGCCTAGCTTGTGACATTAACAGAACATGCTGGAGAGACAGATATGTCTGAGAGAGACTGACGCTTCTATGGAATACATTTCCTATTCACATAAAACAGAGCTCCTCACTGATGCTATTCAAACACAACCAAGAAAACTGGATGGAAGATTGCAAATTTGCCCCTGGGGTGGCACCCATGTCTCTCATGGACAGGGGTAGCCGATGTTGATCACAGACCTGCTTGGTTCATAAATTCATTCTATGAACCACCCAAAAAAAAAAAAAACAAATGGGGGTATTTGGGATTAACATGGCTAGGTTTGTAAAGGCTCTAAGATTACTAGTTTAGTAACCTGCTACGAAACTATGTACATCGCATTAGCCAAATGTTGTAATTTAAGTGAATGTGGGAAATGCAATGCAGAGATAATGCTTAGCCACAAATGAGGATGACCTCATTCTCAACTAGTTTGCATGTCTCTAAATCAGGTGTAATTAACGCCAGTGATAAACAACATGTTTCTGATTTATCACTCAGAGACTCCCTATGCTGTGGAATAAAATCCCGGTCCATGTGAGGCAGAGCACCTCACTGGCTCTGTTCAAGAGATATCTTGACCTGTGGATGGGAGATCGTAGGTTTACCCCGGGAATCATCTCTGTGTCACTGCTGGACAGAGGCACAACAAACTAATGGGCACAGTATTTTTTCATATAAGGGGTGGCGTAAGCCACAAAACTTTGGGCTAGGCTTATAAATGCCTTAGGGCAGATAGCCTAGTATAAACCTATGAACCTATGAACTACCACTGTTGGCCCATGCATTTTGTTGGCACAGGTACACCCTTAATTCACTCTTTCACACACATGCAGACATTTACAAACACACACACACACACACACACACACACACACACACACACACACACACACACACACACACACACACACACACACACACACACACACACACACACACACACACACTCTCACTCAGTTTGCCCCCCACCCCCACCCCGACACAGTCACACTTGTGGACAAACTCAGCCACATGCACTCGGTAATCGGACAGCATTAAGTAACACTGCAGACATGCACGTACACTTCTACATGTATACATACACTCACATGCCTTCATACCACTAGACAGCCCCAATTTTACAGAACATCCCTGATTTTGCCTCATATTTTCACCCTGTTCCTCATAAAATTTTTGATTTTTTTGTTAAATCACTGAGAATTGCAGTCAGTTAATAATACCAGACATTAATAAGTTTCATACTTCTTATTCTTTAGAATAAAGCATGTTAATACAAAAGCTGTTGTTCTATTAATTTCTTAAGTGACTTTGAGTAATATTTAAAAATTGTCCCTCTTGTCGGCCAGAAACTCTACCCATTATTATTGGCTTTCATCCATTGATCTTGAGTGAGGGCACTGAGAGGTATAGTAGTCATTTAGAAGTACAAGCACACATACACTCTCACATAGACACACACATTCAAATATTCATACACATGCATGTCGTGCCCATTGTACATGGCACCCCCCACTTGATCACACTCAGAATATATATATATATATATACATATATATATATATATATATATATATATATATATATATATAGATAGATATATATGGCTCCCTATCAGATTATTGATCATCTGTCATTTGAAATTCATATGGCCGAGACCATATGATCGAATTTTCGGAAGTCTGAACATTTTCAATGGAGATCACCACACAGGGTGGATGGGAAGATTTACCATTTTCTTCACTATAGTGTGATCTCAGAGCCCCCTGCAAATACATTTAAAAAAGAAAGCTTTTGTTTTTTATTTATTTGTTTATTTTTTAAATGTTCGAAGTTCTGAAAATTTGATCATATGGTCTCGGCCATATATTTCAACGAAACTGCATACCATCGAAAACTGGAATTATCGAATCTGGCTTACTCGAAAATATGGTACTTTTTGTTTCTTCATAGCAACTCTATAAAAAAACACAGATGCTGTACATGCATACCTCACTGGGCAGCTCTCGTGTAGAGATATGTGTGCCATGGGTGTTTACCCTTGTCTATAATGTAGTGTGATCTCTGAGTTGGTATATTTAATTTGCAGGGGGTGTAGGCAGTGCAGGGGGTTGCAGCCCCCCCTACAAAAATGTAGAATAGAATACTTTAGGTTTCCATTGTTTTGGGCGGTGGGCATGATGTAGGTGGAGTTTGTGCACTTGTCTTCTGTAGTCCGGGGCCATTTTCGATGAAATCAGATGCAGTATTTCCAGTTTTTGATGGTATGATATGCAGTTTCAGTGAAATCATCTTGATGATGTGAGTTTTGACAGTTTGGGTTTTCGATGGTCTGAAGTAGGCCCATATATATATTTATTTATTTTACTTTATTTTACATTTGTTGACCGGGAGAGTCCAACTGGATTACAAGTCCATTTTCAGTGGAGGCCTGGGGAGAAAAGCTCCAAGAGAACAATTTTTTACAAATCATAAAGGACAGACTTTTGATATACAATTTCCATAGAAGAGACTTTGACATACATATTAATTAACAGATAGGATACATTCGTTCTCTACAATATAATATTAAATTTAGAAATATTCCTAAGTTTAGGATTCCTGTGATAGATTTACTATCAGAGTAAAAGCAGAGAGATGTAGAATAAGGCTCTGAGAGAGCAGATGATGCTCACTATAGTTGAGAAGGATAACTAATTGATTCACTATATGTCTTCACCTGGTTTTAGTTGAGAAGGATAACAAATTGATTTACAATATGTCTTCTCCTGGTTTTAGTTGATTATGAAGAGCTCGACATTGCTGGGGTAGTTTTCCCTAACTCCTGGAGAGATAGGATGAGCAGTAGATTAACAGTCCTAAATTGATACAGTACTATGATTTTTTGGCTTAGCATAGTTACTTAAGTTAGGTGAAGTATACTAATGAGACATTAGCCAGGGGGATACAGGAGCACAGTTGATTATTCAAAAAGCGAGTTTTAACAAGTTTCTTGAACTGTGATAAGGATTTGTTGTCAGTTATGTGGGCAGGAAGGGAGTTCCAGGTTTTTGCTATACAGTGGCTGTAGACAAACTTACCAACTTCATTGTTATATTTGGTTACTTTGAGGAGGTTTTGTGTGCTAGACCTCAAGGGCCTGGTGGTTGTATAGGGTTGCAAACGATTTTGTAGGGCTGGGGTGTTTTCAGAGTTATGTATTATTTTGTGGGCTAGTGATAGTTGATTGAGTTGAAGTAGTAGTGGTAGTTCTAGCCATTTGAGTTTTTTTAGGCATTCACAATGTGTTCCGATGGGAGAGGTTGTAGCGAACTTGGCTATCTTATTATAACAACTATCAAGTTTGTTTAGGTCGGATTTGCAGAGATTTGTAAGCATGGGGGAGGCATAAAGTAGAGTGGATAGTAGGTGAGTCTTCGCTATTGTAGTTTTGGAGTGGTCAGTGAGGAATTTTTTATTGCAATACATTAGGTCAAGTTTTTTATGTACTTTTGCTATGGTTATAGAAATATGTAGGTCTATTTCAACCCCTAAGAGTTTGGTATGATTTGTGGGGGTGATTGTGGTCTTGTTAAAGGAGGAGATGAAGAAAGAATCAGTGTGAGGTGTGGCTCTGTGGGAGCTAAAGAGTACTAGCTTTTTTCTACTTGGGTTCAGAATGAGCCTTTGGTTTGTAATCCAAGTTTTTGCTAGGGAAAAGCATTCTTGTGTTAGGGAGTGAAGGATGTCAATTGATTTGGCTGGGCTTATTATGGTGGTATCATCTGCATATTGCACTATTGAGGCTTTAGGAATACTGTTTGGGAGCTGACTGGTGAAGAGGGTAAAAAGAAGTGGCCCCAGGATGGAGCCTTGGGGTACTCCTAGGGAGACTTGTAGGGAGTGGGAGAGTTGGTTTTGCTACATAACAGCTTGTTTCCTTCCCTCTAGGTAGTTTTTGAACCAGGAGTTGGTAGGGGTGGTAAGGTTTAGAGTTGCTAGTGAAAGAAGGAGTTTATTGTGGTTAACCATATCGAATGCTTTGGACAAGTCAAGTAAGGTGGCAGATACAAGGAGTCCGTTGTTTCTGTGAGTATTGACAATGTTGGTAAATTCTCTTAGTGCGGTGGATGAAAGGGTCTAAAGCCATGTTGTTGTATTGCTATTAGATTATTTTCTAGGAGATATTTCATTTGTTGCTTGTGTATTACCCTCTCTAAAATTCTAGATAAAAGGGGTAGTATGACTATAGGGCGGTAGTTATTGAGTTCCAGGGAGGTTCCTCCTTTTTATAGAGGGATGATTTGTGATATTTTCCATAGCTTGGGTACTACATGCTCGGAGATGGATCTGTTAATTAGGATGGAGAAACGATATGATATGGCTTCTGCAGCCAGGTGGAGGTATTCAGTGGGTAATTTATCTGCGGCTAGAGACGTTGGTTTGAGCTTATGGAGTAGTTTTTCAATGGATTTGGTTGGTTCTGTGTGAAAGTTGAACTTGGGGCAATTGTTATTTGGGGGGGGTGGATTTGCAGGGGTGGGGATGTTGTCATAGGGTTGGTTGTTTGCAAGGGTCGGGATGATTTCTGTAAAGTATTTATTAAATTGAGTGGGGATGTCTTCTTGGTTGTTATCTATTTTTGGGGTTGGGGTAGTTGTTTTACCTGGTTGTAGAACAGAGTTAATTGCTGCCCAAACCTTTTGTGGGTTGTTCCTGTGCTTATCCTGTAACTTTTGGTAGTAAGATGTTTTGTCTGTTTTGGTGAGTTTTTTGGCTTTTTTATGTAGTTCAAAGTATATTTGTTTGTTCAATTGGGATTTATTGTTGAGGTAGTTGGTCCAGGCCTTGTTTCTTTTTTGAGGAGGGATTTTGTGCCTGGGGTTAACCAGGGGGCATATTTAGTTTTAATTCTTGTTGTTCTGGAGGGGGCGTGCTAGTTAAGGGTGTTTAAGAAGGTAGTATTGAAATATAGTGCAGCTTCATCAAGAGGTAGGTTTTTTTAGGGGTGTCCAGTTGCACATTTTTAGGTCATTTATAAAGTTGGAGCAGTTAAAGTGTTTTTTGTTTCTAATTAGGCACGTAGATATTTGGGTCAGTTGTGGTGATTTTGATCTGACTAAGAATGTGGCTTGGTGGTCACTCAGGGTGTCTGGCAGACACCCTGCTAGGGATATCAGTGATGGGTGGGATACAAGTATCCAATCTAGAGTGGATTGGTGTTTGGTTCTCTTGTCTGTTTTTGTGGGGGAAGTGATGAGTTGGGTTAGGCCATGTAGGTTAATATGGGAGAGTGGGTTATGACTGGAACAGTTTTTCCAGTCAGTATTAAGGTCTCCTAATACTATGCTTTCGTGGAGGAGGGAGTTAGATATCCATTCTAGAAGTTTTTCTGTAATGGGGATATTGTTGCCTGGAGGGATGTAGCATCCTATGTTGATATATATATATATATATATATATATATATATATATATATATATATATTGTAACCACCTGGGCAGACAAACACACATACACACACACACACACACACACACACACACACACACACACACACACACACACACACACACACACACACACACACACACACACACACACACACACAGACACAGTCACTCGAGACCAATCATAATGCTGCAGACATGCACACACTCTACCAGAGAGATACATACACTCACACACCCACAACCTGTACCTCTCAGTTAAATCTCCTGACATTTGTCTGCAACATGAACTTTCCCACCGATTGTAATGGGAGACTGCAGCATTTTGGCTATATTCATTAATATGGCCATTCATTCTAAGTCATGCAGCCAAGTGATTAAGTCCATCCTACAGGCATTTCCAGGAGAGTGCACATAGCTAATTACCATTGGTGTCCCCTGTCAAATGCCTCAATAGCAGCGATTCGACCGACTGTGTCTGAATTACAAAGGATGTCTGCCAGGGGTTGGTTGCCCATGTTAGGGCTTCCCACTGTCAGTAACCCTTTCATAGGTTCATAGGTAAGTACTATGTTAGCTGCCTTTGTGTGCCACTTTAAGACTTGTCAATTTCTCTTCTAAAAGTGAAAATCAAACCCTGTATCTTGTGTTTGTGAGGTTAACACCTTAACCATAATATCAACTCTCATCCCAACCATGGACTTGCTAGTAAGCAATATGAGAAACATGCTATACTTGTTTATGTTTTACTGGCTCTAGGACTTTATACATCACCATATGAAGAGATGCATTCCTATCACACCTCTGCTAGAAATTTATGAATACTCATATGTTGCCGAATGTGGATAAAACAGAAATACCAAGTATTTATTTTTCTAAGGCTGTGTCAAATCACAATAAGAGTAATTTAATATCAGTGATATGGGAATACATTTGGGGCTTCCTGGAAACATTTGGCAGCATTTAGTGACTGATTAGTTTGCATCATTACACTAAGCTTACTTTGAAGTTAGTTGTAATACTTGCAGTTTTTAAAGGTCATTTTAGGTGTCTTTTGAAATTGTGAGGAATTAAGGCTGTGGAACAGCAGAAGTGAAATTCAAATGTGATGAAAATATATATACTAATTCTAGAGTTGCATTATCTCTGAGTCTTTTCCCAGTTCTGACATGCAATGACCCTAGAGGTAAGATATATATATCTGTATCTATCTATATCTGTATCTATATCTATGTCTGTATCTATATCTATGTACGTAGCAGAGGAATTTGGGCTCAACACCCCTGTCAGGGAAGGAAGGTTTAAAGGTGCCTACAAAAATCCTACTAGTGGAACACCTCAGCAGTAAGGCGTTCTGTGAATCAGGAAGGGTTATTGTGAGGGGGAAATGGCTCATGTTAAGGTTTTGTGCTTGCAGTAGCCCTTTCTGAATCCCAGGATGAGGTTCAGAAGTCATTTTATATCTGTTGATGTTGCATTTTATATTTCAGAATGTTATATTTGCTCTATTGTCAGTATCAGTGTCATTTATATCATATTTAAAATGAGTAAAAAGATAATAAAAATGTTATGTTATTATGCACAGAAGAGTCAATACCTCACTGACCTAATCCTGTAATGCCTCCTCTGTAATATCTATGCTTTATGTATAGTTAGGATTTTCTGATTAGAGATTATATATTGTGAAAGGTGGCTTCCAGGAATTACATATTTTATGATCCTGCATATACAGTACTTTGTGATTCGGGTTTAATGGTCCGAGATTCCAAATTAAATCTAGTAGGCCACATATATGATTGTCCCATTGGAACTTGGCAGCAAAACTAGAGACTAAGGGTTTGAGAACTATTAAATGTCCAACTTTGTAGACAACACTTAGAAGTTCCATTTGGGTAGACCATTTTCTTCTACACCCCCCAAAACCAAATGCCACATAAAATTGCTGTTTATTACTTTTCTGGCATGATTCACTAAGGGGTCCTAGATGTAAATACTGTCACATTTAACCCCAATATTTATTATATTCAGTGCCTCAATTTCTTTATGGTACAAAGGATTTATCTTCCCCCATTTTCATATACACACAGAAGTCAGCACTTGGTCTGAAAGCCCATGACCCCATTTCAAAATTAAGGAAAAATAATAAGTTTGTTATCTTCGTTATTATTATTCTTTTCTTGTTTCTTGCATCCTGAGCCATCAGTCAGTGGTGGTTTAGCAGTGGTAGTCAGACGTGTGGAACAAAACTATATATGTGTGTGTGTGTGTGTGTGTGTGTGTGTGTCTATATGGGTCTACTTCTAAAGTTTGAAGTTTCAAAACTTTTAATGTCTTATGGTCGAGACCATAAGATCGAAGTTTTGAAACTTTGAAGAGTTTAAATGGAGATCGCTGTACAGCACAGAATAGTATATTTACCCTTTTCCTCACTATAGTGCGATCTCAGAATTGGTATATTTAATTACCAAGGGATGCAAGGGGGCTTGCTCCCCCCGCAAAAACATTAAAAAAAAAGATTTTTTTTATTTTTTTTTTTATTTACATTTCGAAGTTTCAAAACTTCAGTCTTATGGTCTTAACCATAAGAAATTCAAGGTTTTGACACTTTGAAATTTAGAAGTAGACCCGTATACATGCATACATATATATAAAATAAAAAGTGAAAACAGAAACATGTCTTTCAGCAGGAGTAGCTGTTGCTCAGGTAATTCCCTCACCACTTCTTGCATGTAGGGTCAGTTTTGGTGTCAGTTTGACCAGTTTTAAAAGGCTGTATGTAATCTGGGGTTCTTTTCTTTTTTGGAAATGTTGAAATTTGTAATTGCAGCCTTATTGGAAATTATGGTTTGACTGTTTCATCTGCATACTCCTTTATCCTGAGGCAAGTCAGTTATCTTTCTTATGCTCATGGGTTACTTTTTTTAAAAAAGGGGTATCTGATATCATAGAACCTAATGGTCAACAGATGTATAACAAAATAAACCCTTTTATTGGTCAGTGGGAATTCACTTGTAAACATTATTTTGAAAGATTGCAACAGGGGTTATTTTTGTGTAGCTGTGACAAATAAAACAGCTAATTGGTTGTTGGAGGCTACAGTTGTTCAGATAATAATGGACTTTGTTTAGTGATCTTTAATTAGCTATTGTGTTGCTTCATACTGTATAGCAAGAAAATAATATCTTACAGTAAGATAATGATGTTTCAGTTCAGCAGTTGGCAATGCTGCTGCCATTCAAGGATGTATGAGTGAATACAGAAATCACAGAGGGTTGCTATTAACCAAGTCAAATTATATTCCTTTTAAATTTGGCTGCATAGCAATTATTAAAATATAACAGAAATAAATCATTAGTAATGTGGTCCATTACAGGAGCCCTGAACTTCTTCCTGTTCCCCAGACTTATTTTAAATAATATTCAGTCCGTGTATATATTTAATTATGTTTCTAGTTCAAGAAAGAAACCCAATAAAATCTAGATCAATTACTTCTTCTGTTTGACTTAATATGATAGCAGATATGTATTTAATTGGAATATAATGAGAAGATGTGTCATATTTCCCTATCTTGAGTGCCTGTGATATGTTCAAATAACACTTAAAATAGCTTTATGCTTCTTTTGTCTGTTGTTAAAAGGACCTTGAATACTACTGACTCGGCTTACAGGTGACATTACTGAAGCAAACTGTGATATTTCAAAACATAACAGACACATTCAACATGCCAGTTTAATTTAAATGTCACTGTTAATTTGCAAGAGGAGACAAGCAGAGAAATAAAGAAAGAAACCTTTTCAAATAACCAGTGTTTCCAGGCTATCAGGAACAATACATCAAGTGAGCAATCTTCATTTTAGTGTTTGAATTAAACTTGGGGTATATTAAAATGTCTTTGGATCGCAATCAGTAGACCACTAGTATCCCTTTGCTGATCACACTGATGCTTCTCTTCCCTTATGCAAATACTGATATACGCAACTGCTCTCCTGTTTAGACCTTCCCTGTTTTGTTCGCAATTTATCTTCAAGCTATCTTCTTAGTCTCGTTCTTGCTGCAGTGTAGTTTTCTGTTTTCTGCATCTCTTTCTGTAACATACTGATGTTCAGAAATTAGATTACAATTGCAATAATCTAAGCTATCTGGGTTATATCTTGCCAAGTATATAATATGACCAATGTCCAGCTTTCAAAGCTTCAAGATTACTTCCTTACACCGTAACCACTGAGGGGCCCAAGGAAACCTTATTAAAGCAGTGGTTAGGGTGCCAAAAGCTTCAGAGCTTTCTTGCTGATAAAGTGCTCTCCCACTATGGGCTTCATGGACCTGAAAGTTGGCAAGTGATCCTTCAAGGCTGGGCAGGTAAGTACTCTTCTGCGGGAAGTCTTCCACTATAATTTTTTTTGAGGGGAACATTTTTCTTTTTCTTTTATAAAAATATAATATATGCTAGAAAATATATATTTTGTGGACTATATTTGTTGTGAAGAGATTTTTACTGGGGAAGTGCTTGTTTGAAAATTTTATATAAATACATTTTTAGTGATTTTTTTTCAATACGAGCATGTAGAATATTATTGTGTGTGCAGGATTTTGTTCTTTTGGGGAATGTCACTGAATTTTTGTACAGAGAAAAACTTAAATTTCCTCTCAGGACTTTTACCAACTCATCCAAGCTCCTCTGCCCACCTTCATGTTGTCTTTATCAGGTAAGCCATGGAGCAAGTGTCAGTCTCCTTGGTTTTTCCTTCTTCCATCCACAAGAAGAAGAAGAAAGTTTGGGTGATAGGCCATCTTCTTCACTGCCTCAGATGCTGATGGGAATCACAAGACCTGATTCCTTAGAGTGCTTATCATAGACGCTCGGACTGTGTGGTGTAGCTCCTTAGGAAGCCACTAAGGACCAAGTGACAGACACTTCCTTTGTAGCTATAGGGTTGTGCTCACCAGACAGAAGAGAAAACTTTTTTTCTATCTTAAGGGAAGGATCAGTTGAAGATTTACTGCATAGCAGGGACAGGTACCCGATTCTGAGGCTAGTGTCCCTGACATGAGTCAGCCTTTTTATTGGGAGTATCCCAAAAAAAGAAAACAAAATGTAAAGAATGTCTGTTCTCCTGTTTAACTATGGACAAGGAATATTTGGTGGAATTTGGTATGGGATTGCTTTCTGCTTTTTATGTTTTAAATCTTGTTCCTTCACTGCCTTCAAATAAGAAAAGAAAAAGATTTCCCCTTACAACATGACACTGAATCCCACTATGGAAGGAAATATTTTTCCTCAGTAAATTATCCTAATTCTGAATATTTTGATTCTGAGGAGA
This sequence comes from Protopterus annectens, assembly GCF_019279795.1. NCBI lineage: Eukaryota > Metazoa > Chordata > Ceratodontiformes > Protopteridae > Protopterus > Protopterus annectens. Next base: position 747,148,736 of record NC_056733.1, on the reverse strand, counting down.
GTGTTTCTTCAGACTTCTAGTATCCGGAAGAGTTATCTTTTTTTTCTGAGAATGTAGCTAAAATTAAAGATTTATTTCACTGAGAATATAATTAAATCTTTATTTCTCAGCAAAAGAATTGATTTGCTACAACTGGATTTTCCTCAGCCTCCATCTGCTCCTCTTGTTTCTTCAGCTTTAGATGATGTTTTCTTGACAGCCTGCAGTATGCCTGATAGTTAACCTCCTGCTCCCATTAAGTACCTCAGGCACATAAGTATCTGTTTTCTAATCCCAGATAAGATCCTGCAGTTATTTTCATAACAAAAATGTTCTGTCAAACATGTTGTGAATGCTAACTCCATTCCATTTGACAAGGATAGGAAATCTTTTGATAGATTTGGAAAGAGCATTTATTCTTAAGCTACTTTATTTTTCAGAATTCTGAACTGTAGAGCTCACATTAAAATTTTTACTGGCTTCTTTAGAGAAAATTAAAAAGAAAAATAACACTGTTAACATTTTTTTCTTCAGAGTTTAAATTTTCATTAACTATACCTGCTTCTCAGATAATCTAACACTTGTTAAAGTGTTTCCGTGATTTTTCTGATGCTGTATTCAGAGCTGCTACTACTGGTTCTGTTATGAGAATATTTGCTTTGTTACGTTTTTAAAACTTACCAGAAGATGTTAAAGCTAAGATTTTAAATTATCTGCTTGACAGACATTTTCTGTTTGGCTCTTCTTCTGTTATGTCCTAAAAGAAATCATTTGATGAAATGGGAAATTGATTCAAGGGGTTACCCAAAAATTTTCAACCTTTGTTTTCTGAGTTTGTTAAAACCTTTCCTTCCTATTCAGGGCCATTGTTTAAGAATTAGAATAAGCAATTTCAGTAAGGTTCTAACTGAAAAAATAAACAAACAAACAAAAAAACAATGACAAGGAGGCCCAAAGAAGAAAGGGGGTGCCTCCCAAACCAAGGAGAGTCCAAACTCTGAATTACTACTTGCCCCTACAAGCTTCTGTGTTCCTCTCACCCTTGCATTCCCATCAGTCTCTCCCTCGGCCAAGGCTTTCATTTTCCCTAGTGCCATCAGATAATCTCAAGTAAATGGGTTCTGAGAATCAAGTGACAAGGGCATAGTTGGCAATAAGAATCCCTTCCCCTGTTTGTGGGTATTCTTTCTCATTATATAAACCAAACATTCCTGTTTCTTCCAATTTTGGGTCAGATTTTGTCCCAGGGGGTCATAGAACTTGTGCCCTCACATTAGATAGGTATAGATTTTTATTTAAGTTCCAAAGAATAAGGAAACTATTGAGACCAGTCTTATAACCTCTCCTTTCTCAATGGATTTATCAGGGTCACAAAATGTTAAAGTGTTACCACTTATACCCCTCCACAACTTCATGGTTATATTAGACTTAAAAGATGATTGATACCACATACCAATATGCACATAATTCAGACTTTTGTAAAGGTTTTCTGTATCTGGCTTACATTATCAATTCTCTGTCTCACTCTTTGGTCTATTATGCACCAAGGATATTTAAAGTGTCTGGCTGCAGTAAATTGCTTACCAAAGACTTCAAGGCATAAACATCTTTCCATATTTGAATGATTGTCTTCTATTTGCAGTGTCTTTTTAATTGTCAGGATTCCCTGACATGGTATACTTCCCTAGGAAGAGCTTTCCTTCCTTTTGCCAAAGTAGAAATCCTTCTTAGGTTTTACAAGCAATCACTGACATCTACCAGTGAATTTCCATTTCTCAGGATTCTGGTTTTCATGGTCTCTATGAGTGTCATGATTCCCTTGGCTAGACTTCACATTAGAAAAATTCATTTGTACCTCAGGTCCGTCTGGTCTCTGCATCAACAGCCTTTATCTTTTCAGATTTCAGTGCTGGAGTTTGTGAAGAGGGAGGTGTTGTGGTTAGTGGGCGAGTTCTGTCTCATCCTAGGTCTCCCCTTCTTCCTTCCACTTCTTCTTCAGTCTGTCTCATCAAATGACTCAGACTTTGCTTGGGAGCTGTGTTTAAAAGGGGTGAAAGTGCAAGGTCTGTAGAGCAAGCAGAACAGACAAAAGCACATAAATGTCAAAGAGATAATTATAAGTGATGTATAAGGCTTACAATTGGGAGTGTGTCAGTATGGTAATGCTTTGTGATGTGAAATGCTTGCGACTGGGATTGTGTCGGTGTGGTTTGTTTCATTTATATAAATGTATGATTGCCTGCGTAGTAAGTGATGGTTTAATAAAGATGTTTCTTGTTTACAAAAAGAAGGAATTGAATAATTTATGTAATATCGCTTAGGTTATATGATATGTAGCAATATATGTGAAGTGTAATGTTTATGTTAATATAGTTTGATTACTTTTATATGAATGTAAATTTACCTGTGTCACAAGTGATAATTGAATAAAGCTGTTTGAAAAAAAAAATAAATGTCAAAGAGATGCTGGCTGTAAACATTGATTTAAAAACCTTAAATCATCTTTGGTCCTGGAAGTGGTCATCGAGAATACCACAATAATGTATATAAAGAAACAATGGGGGGATATCAGATCTTACCCTCTTTGCAGACTTGCCATAATGACCTGGGAGGTGGCAACTTAGCTCAGTTTGACTCTTCAGGTCTCATACATTCCATCAGAGTAAAACATTTTAGCAGACAATCTGAGCAGGACCAGGACATACCCTAACAAATGTAAAATACACCCAGAGATCATACAGGAATTGATACAACTCCTTTCAAAACAGACTGTTAGAGACATTCCACTCTAGAATTCCTTGCAGACAGGCCTGGAAGACAGATGCCTTCTCATTCCCATGGATGAGAATGATCGTATTTGCTTTTCCACCCTTTCCACTGATAGTCAGGGTTCTTCTAAAGATCCAGAATGACTCTCCAAAGATAGTAGTAGTGACTCCGTTTTGGTCCAGAAAACAGCGGGTCTCCCTTCTTTTGAAAATGACCAAGGAAAATTACCACAGGTTTCACCACAGACTGGATTTACTCACACAAAACAAGGGTTGCTTGATACATCCCAACATGAAAACACATCAGCTACCTACCTGGATGATGGAGTTTTGATAACCTTTAGGCATCTTTTCTTTCTGAGTATGTCCAGCAGTCACTAAATGAGGCTAAAAAGCCTTTATTAGATAATCATATATGTGCAAGTGAAAAGTCTTCTAGTTGGTGCCACACTATGAATCAAGACCCTTTCAGGGCTTAGCTGCCTTTGGTTCTAGATTATTTGTTTAAGTTGTTATCCTATTGCCTTTCTTACTGTTCTATCAAGCTTCATCTTTCAGCCATTTGTGCTTGTCTGCTCTTAGATCCCCCTCTTTCTTCCTGTTCTCAAGTCAAGCAGTTTTGGAAACAAGTTTTACATATCCATCCACCTAGAAAACTGATAGCTCCACCTTGGGATCTAAATTCTGGCCTTGAAAAACAAATACTTCCTCCATCTGAACCAGCTCATCAGGCTGATTTTAGGTTCTTGGCTTGGAAAACATGATAGTTATTGCTCTAATTTCTGCAAGAAGAAGCTGTATGCTGAGTCAACCCAACCTCATTTTTCACATGTACAGTGCTTATTCGAGAACAAATCCTTCTTTCATGGCTAAAGTGGCTTCAGAGTTTACATTAATCTCACTGTATTCTTTCTAGAACCTGAAAACAAGGGAAGAATAATCTTGCTTAATCTGGATGTCCACAGGTGGCACAGATACTACTTGAACAGAACAAAGTCTTTCAGGAAATGTTATAAGCTATTTGTCTCCTATGAAGGTAAGAAAAAAGGACAATCAGTGTCAAAGCAAACAATTTCTAGATGTCTGTCCTGTACTATTTGTTTCTGCTATTCTCACTATAACATGCTACTTCTAGGGTCCACTGTACCAGGCCTTTGCTTTTTTTTTTTCAAGTATTCTAGAAGCAGCAACTTGGTCTTCTGTGCATTCTTTCATAAAGGATTATAAAACAAATGCCTTTTCTAGGTCCAGAACAAGCTTTGCTAGGGTCATTCTCCATGGGGGTCCTAGAGACTTAAATTCCATCTACCTCCCTAGATAATCTTTAGCTCAGGCTACTGCAACAATGATGTAAGTGTTGAACTTAGCACAGTTGTGTAAATAAACTTACCATAACAGTAGATATTTCAATAGATCACTTTTGCAGTAGCCATCCTGTCCTTCCACCCCTTTTCTATTTTAGGTGTATTGCCAAGGTGTGGATGTATATACTCTCTTGTAATATGTATGTACGTATGTTGTATTTTCATGTCCTAGCATTTATCTTGCAGGATTCAAGCCCCTCTTCTTGAGCCAAGAAAACTGTGAAACCTTTCTTGCCCTAACTGCTGCTTTTATGCAGCTATTTGCAATCCCATCAGTGGTTGGGGCATGTGGAAGGTGCCAAGAAGCTTGAAAGCTCACCAGTTGGTTGTCATATTAGAAGGATATAACCTAGATAGCCTAGGCCACTGCAACCCTGGCATCTTCTGAACGCTGCTGTTTCACCCTTTAGATAAACCATACCTCACTGAGAATGACAATGTAGCTTCTCCAGTTCTAGTGATAGCCAAAGTGCCAAAGCACCATTTTTTATCCAAGAATCTTTTTTTTTTCTGAAAGACCATCTTTACAAAAAACTTAACAGGGAGAATGGGACTCATTCTTTTCCTTGGGCTTCAAGTAGAATCATAGATCTCATTACATTTTTTACTCTGAAGTTGGTTACTTCCCATCCACATTTCTTTCTGGTCTAGACTGTGTTGCTTTTGATTCACATGTTTTCAAGGACTTTTTCCAAAGTATTTCACACCTCAGACTTCCTTTTAGAGGCCTTGTCTTTCCTTAATATAGTTACTTCATACTTGAGAGGCTTACCCTTCCATTGTTTGAACCAATAACCTGTGCTGTTATGAATGCTTTTGTCATGAAAGAGACTTTTACTGGTAGCCATTACTTCTGCATTACAATTGTCAACCCTTCTTGCTTAGATTTGTACTACAGAACTGGACAATAAAAGATGTTCATGTTCATTATGGGAAGAAGGAGGTCCTTAACAGCCTAAGGAAGTTTTAACAGCTGAAACGTCCTAGTCCTAAAGGTTAATAAAGTGAAACCTACACAACTTTCATTCCTACAATCAACTCAGCTTTCACTCTTGGAACAGTGCTGTAATAAGGTGCCAAAATTTGCCTTCAGTTATCGTTGTAGGACACATCACTGTGTGGTCTTAAAAATCTTCATTGGCCAGAGCTATGGCATTACTTTACATTTTCCCAACTAGTCACTTTCCGTAAACTCATCTCTCATTCAAATACCCTGATTTGAAAAAATATTCTCCAACTCTAAAACCCAGGTAGACAGCTGAGATCCATTGGCAAAATACCATTAACTTTTAAAAAAGCTAATAACTCAGCTGGTGACTTTTTGTACTCCTCTTTCTTTGCCAAAATTTAGAACTTCTTTCTTCTCACTCTAAGAAACATAGTAGACAGCAACTCTTTTAAGGCAAACACAAGAGAATACCTAAAAGATACCTGTCTTTGTGCATGCTCAACTCCTGGATGACAAAATGTCCTGCCCCTTACTTTCTCCTATTCTTTCCAAGTACTACACCCTTAGTTATTTGTCAGATATCTCCTCCTTGTCTTCTTACTCTCCCTCTTCTTCCTTTTACCTGTCCTAAAACATTCTTTCTCACCTCTCAATGCTAATCTTCCCATTTTCCTCATTTTCTCTTCTTCTATCAAGTTTGTTTACAAATATTAATTCAAGGCATTTTTATAATCTGCCATGCTTTATGGCTTCTTTGTTGGGTCAAGGTGTTTTTCTGAGTTTGTTGTAGCTAGTTGTAACTAGTGCAAGAGTCTATGGTAATTAATCCAGCCCCCTAGTATTTTTTTGTCATACTACATTTTGGCATTCAGAAGTACATTTTAAGTACATTTATAACTGGACTTATCTTACTAATTAAATCAGTTTTGTGTGTTTCTTGCTGTTTATCTGAAATTCAAGCTTTTAATTTAAGGCATTTTTATAGTCTGCTTTGCTTTCTGGTTTCTTTGCTGGGCCTGGGGGTTTTTGCTAGTTTGTTTCCTTTCCACCCTCCCTATTCATGTTTTAGTTTTATACCTGGAGGCTTTTGAGCTGCCTGCCCCTACTGTATTGCTGACCCTAGAAGCTGCTCCCAGTCTATTCCCCTCTGCTTGTCTTACTGGTTACTGACAGAAGAAACTGGGAAGGCCCTCCTAATGTACTTTGACATTGCCTTAAAGTGTGTGTGTGTTCCTCATTGCTGACTTGTCTGTCTTTAAATTGTCTTACAATTACTTGAAGCTAGTTGTTAGACTTGTTTCTGGTATCTTTTCACTTTTGGCTATCTAAAGCATGTTTTTACATTAAGAAGACTGGGATTACAATTCTAGCAGGAGTAGAAAAGTGGCCTGGTCTGTCCAAGTTGGGAAACAAACAGGGAAGCTTAAAGTGAGAATTACTTGTTGTAGCTAGTTATTTGATTTGTTTCTGATACCTTTTCACTAATTGTGTTTTTACATTAAAAAGGTTGGGAAGGCAGTTCTAGTGGGAATACAAAGGTAGTCTGGTCTGTCTGAGTTGAGAAACACACAGGGAGGCTTAAATTGAGATTGTTTAATCAGCCAGAGGGCTTTTTATGGACTTAGCTGGATGTTAATCTGCACTTGAGAGCTACTTTTGCTGTGCTTCTACATTAAGAAGTTCCAGTATCATCCATGTGGCGGCAGAAGGGTTTACCTGGTCTGAGTTGGGAGACATTCCAGGGATCATAAAGTGTAGTTGTTTACTGGTCAGAGGACATGGGAGTTAGTTTTCAGCTTTTTCTGTCTGCTATAAGTTAGGCATGTTTTCCCAGAGATATTTATCACTCGGTTGTGGTTAGCAGTATCCTGTATAGTAGCAAACCTATAAAGCTAGTACTTAGGACTTTAACCCATAACAAAGAAAGGCTTTGCATGGAGCTAAGCATAAGCAGCTAGATAGTGTCATACAGCACTAAGATCACAGCACCATATGGGATCTTGCTTTGACCATAGACACCAGTCAGGTGACCCCTGTAAAAGCAAGACCCTAAACCATAATAGCCCAATCTTAATAAGTACAGACAACACAGATTTGCAATTTTATAATGTCTCTGTGTCCAGCTTGGTAGATATGGGCATCCTGAGATAATGTAACAATTGTCTCATGTATTCAGACAACCTTTTAGTCCTTAAAGAAACTAACACAGCATGTGGGAGATATACATACATAACTTCCTTTGAGACAAAAATCTCATTTACCAACAAGGTTGTCAAAAACACGCATTCTACATCCTTCACACTGCTCACCACACACATAGACCTGCTTATGCTGAGGCACTTATAGGTTCATAGGTTCACAGGTGTGTACTAGGCTAATGGCCCTGGAGCCTTTACAAGCCTAGCCCATAGGATTACCCTGGCATCGTGCCACCTGACCTTAGTTCCCAGTACCTCTGTCGAGCAGAACCACTGGTGCGATCCCCGGGGTAAATTTTCTATTTCCCATCCACTCATCAAGATTTCTGTTGAAGAGGGCCAGTGAGGTGCTCTGTTTGACATGCATGGGAAGTCTATTCCATAGCATGGGCAGTCTCTGGGTTATTAACCTGTCCCTCCAGCATGTTATGTTGATTGTAGTTATGAGGTTGAGGTCTCTGGAGCATGTGGTGTGGAGGGATTGGGATTTCTTTAGATGTAGCATTTCTAACAGTGCTTGGTCAGACATGGCTTTGTAAGTCAAGCAGAGATCGCCTCTAAGTAGGCGATATGAGACAGAATAGTTGGAGGTTTTTGAGTCTGTCCATATAGGACAATTGTTTAAGGCCTAGGATCACCTTTGTGAGGTACTTTTGTGCCCTTTCCAGTTGTTGCAGATGTCTAGTGAGGTACATGCCAAATGGGGCATTGTACTCAATGATTGGTCTAATGAGGGAAGAGTAGAGGGAGACAATGATCTCTTTCTTCCTGGATGCAAAACCTTTAGTAATGAGATGTGCCACATAGAAGGACTTTCCGACCACAGTGACAATGTGGTGGTCAAAAGGGAGGTTGCTGTCAACCTGTGTTCCCAGATCTCTTATAATGCCGTCTGTGTTCAGTGGGCTACCATCGATGTGGTAATTCATGGGAACCAAGTTTTTCCCAAAGGGGATGACGACACATTTTTTGGCATTGAATTTAAGGCCATGGGTCTGACACCAGTCTTTGGTCTCAGTGAAAGACATTTCTTCAAACTGCAACACCTACCACAGCAATCACTAAAGCACATGCCAAAAGCAAAACCTAACACTACACATAAGCCTACACCCAATGATCCCCCAAGAACAAAGTCCATAAGGCAAGAAAACACTTTACCTAGTGCTCTAGTCATAGGGGATTCTGTTGTATGACACATAATTACTCTTCTCACCAGTCTGGACAAGGAGAAGGTAATGGTTAGTTCCCTATCTGGAGCTAGGATCCCTAATACAGTAAACTCTCAGTTAACTGGGACCCATGGGGATTGGTAGATGCCAGATAAGTGTAGTTTCTGGTTGCTTGAGAGTTACTATTAAAAATAGACCTGACAAATACTGTACCCTGTACTATACCATACCAAAGCATAAACACTGTTTTGATTTGATTTTAATATTGAAATACAGTAATTAAAAGACTGGATGGAATAATAATATTTTAAATATATATTTCCACTAGAAAGCGTGGCATGCGGAATGGTTTTCAGTGGCATGCTGAGTGGATTGGAACTGAATGAATTCAAAAGAGGGAGAGAGAATTAATGCATTTATGATAGCAGAAGCAAAACTGTGTGAGAGACTGGAGAGATGTATGAAAACTGAAGATAGTGTTTTCGAGAGATCGGAGAGAGAATGTGCAATCTGATGCAAACTGACTGAGTGATTATGGAGCGAGTGCTGACATTTCAGTGATTTGACTTGTTTGGTTTGACTTGTTCTCAGGTTGGGGAGAGAGTGAATTCTTTGTATCTTCCTTTTAAAACTCTAAAAATGTAATGTATGTTTCTGTAGGGAGAAAACAAAGTGCAACACATGAAAAACTGAATTGTTCATACTGTACTGTATTTCTTTGATTTTTTTCTGGTTGCTTGAGTTCCGGTTAACTGAGAGTTTACTGTGTCATGCACGCATTCAAGTCACTGCCCCACAGATACCAGCATGATTCTGTAACAGTCAGTGTTGGTGGAAGTGAACTGAGGCATACCTCACTGGATGTTATGAAAAGAGACATTATGGATCTCTCTGAATATCTGTCACAGACAGGTACATGCCTTGCAATGAGCAGCATTCTACCTTCACCAAGGATGATGCCACGGTATGAACTAAAAATTATTGATTTTAATAATTGGCTTAGTTTCTGGTGTAACATCAGGGCAATCCAATATCTATCAGCATGAGAGGAAATGGATAACAGACTATGTTGCTTTGTCAAGGAAGCTGTTACCTAGATCTACTAGAGGCACTCACCATCCAATCAAATACCCTATTGATGGGAGACTTTAACTAACCCTCTATAGACCGAGAAACATGCACTGTCTCCAAGTCACAAGCATGTTTCCTGGACTGTATCAACACAAACACCCTGGAACAGATAGTGTGCTCTCCAACCAGAGGATCAAACATATTGGACCTAGTTCTCACCAACATGAGAGAATGTTGTGTCCCCCTGTGTCATGTTCTCATTGGTATAGTTGGACCAGATAGCTTTCTCCCTCAAAACAAAAATCAACGTGGAAAACCCAGCTAAACCCATAACAGTTAGAAACTATAGTAAAGCAAACTACATCCTACTAAGCAATGGTTTGTCCAAATTCATGGCTCCCAACAAACCCGAGAGTATGGCTTCCTTTGTACAAACGTGTAAATGGCTGCATGGCTGCATTGAGGCTGCTGTACCTACCAGAAGTAAGCCCAGATCTAACACCAAAAACAAACCACACTGGTGGAATCATTAACTTAACAGGCTATATAACAAAAGAAAAAAGTCATGGCCAAAATCAGTAAGAGCAACTAACATAGCGACAAGAGCTTTCTGATACAACTAAATACAAAACTAAGTAGTCTAATAAAGTCCAGCAAGGCTAATTATGGTGTCAGAATAGCCTTCCAGTCTAAGGACAATCACAAGGCCTTCTTCAGCTATGTCAAGAAAGGTAATACCCAGCAGTGTGCAGATCTGGCGGTAAATGGCAACCTTCACTGTCCAGGGTTACATAGCAAATCTATTGGTTGATAAATTTAACTCTGACTTCACCCCCCCACTACCCCCCTAGTTCCCCCTTGTAAACTCCCTTCTAGCACCCCCCCCCCCAACTATCAACAGGGAGCAGGTCCTGAAGGTGCTCGCTAAGGCCAAAAACACTTGCTTCACTGGGCCCTGACAATATCTCCGGTGGCCTCGTAGATAGCCTAAAACATGATTTAGTGGACCACTTGAGGTACTCTTCAACTACAACCTCAAAACAGGTTACATGCCAGGTAAATGGAGGAACACAATGGTCACCCCTCTTCATAAGGGTGGACCTTCAGCTGACCCCAGGAACTACAGACCCATCAGCCTGACAAGTCTAATATGCAAAGCCATGGAATGAATTATCATAGAAATGATTAATAAGGTCATTGGCAACCTACAAACACTGGATCCATCCCAGCCTGGCTTTGTTAAGGGAAGGTGTTGTCTACTTAATCTGGTAGATTTCTTCAAGAGGGTCATCATGGCTACAGATGAAGGGAAATCAATGCATACTGCCTACCTTGACCTGGCTAAGGCATTTGATGCAATACCCCACTCAGGTATTGTTGGCAAACTCTAAAAACTGGGGCATAAATCCCTACATAGCTCAGTGGATTGCCAGCTGGCTCACATATAGGACCCAGGAAGTCAGGATTGGTGAGAATACCTCCACCAAAAGACCGGTCACCAGCGGGGTACCCTAGGGCTCTGTGATGAATTCATTCCTGTTTGGTAGCTACTTCTAAGAAGTCAAGGTCAATGTCAAAGGCCTCTAGCTTACCAAATTCACTGATGACTGTAAATTAGGAGCTATCATAGATGCACCCATGACACCCTTTTTAGGATGCATGATGCCCCCATGACACCAGCATCCTAAAAGAGGGTCTTACACAAACAAATGACTGGTGCAAAAGCCACTGATTAAAACTGTATGCAAAGAAATGCATTATAGTGCCTTTGGGAAAGTGTCCACCTAACGTATTACTTCATCAATAAAACACCCTTAAGAGTTGACCCGATAGGGAATATATGTAGACCGTAATCTGCTGTTTGACAACATAACATATTGCATTGAGTAAGAAAATCATTCTATGTCACCCAACTCATAAGAAAGAGTATGGCATCTGGTCCCTATGAAGTAATAGTACCACTCTACTCAGCTCTTATCAGACCCATCATTGAGTACAGTACCCCCTTTGGCATGTACCTAGCCAGGCACTTACAACAGCTGGAATGCACCAAAAGAATACTCACACAGGAGAACCCAGGGTATGGATTGCCTTAACTCATTACAGCTGGGTCACATCTCCAGGTGTTTCTGCAATTACATCCTACTGAATGCCTCTGGACATTAAATACTGTTAGTTCATAATTGCATTAATAAATCGAAAACCATGCTGCATAAAAAGAAGTAAAAGATTTCATCTTATAGCTTAGTTTTGTACATAGATTTGGTTCATATTTTTGTACATAAATTTACTTTTTATTGTTTTGTGTTTTTATGCGTTATTTATTCACTTGAAATTTATAGTGGATAGGTGGGGTATTGGGACCTATGTCTAGATTCGGTCCCATTGAGATATATATATATATATATATATATATATATATATATATATATATATATATATATATATATATATATGGGATTTGTATTGCTTCACTGAAAGACCATTTCACTGAGACCAAATCACCTAAATTTCATTTTACCAAAATTTCATTTCACCTAAAACTCATTTCACTGACAAGTAGTACTCCAAGGCAAGTCAAAGGTATATGTCCTTTTCCCCACCGCAGTGCGATCCTGGTGTTAGTATATATAGTTAGGGGGGGTGTAGCCCCCACTTAATTTGGTTTTCTGTTGTCTGGTTTGGTTTTACATTATTTGGTAAAACCAAACTAGGTGGGGATCTACACCCCCCTACCCCCCAATGTGGGGAGCTACACCTCCCACCCCCCCTCACTATATATATATATATATATATATATATATATGTATATATATATATATATATATATATATATATATATATATATATATATATATATATATATATATATATATATATATATATATATATATATATATATATATATATATATATATATATATATACATAGACAGTGGGGAAAAGGACATATACCTTTGACTTGCCTTAGAGTACAACTTGTCAGTGAAATGAGCTTTAGGTAAAATGACATGTTGGTGAAATGAACTTTAGGCGATTTGGTCTCAGTCAAATGAGTGTCAGTGAAATGGTCTTTTAATGAAGTGTTATGAATCCATATATATATATATATATATATATATATATATATATATATATATATACTTACACACACACACACACACACACACACATGCACACACCTATTTTTTCATACATATTTTTTATTTTGAATTTTTATTGATGGGCAAATGGTGTAATTTTAACATAAAATTATGTACAATGAATTAACATGAATGTATATGCATGCCAACCTCTTTGGGGATGTTTTGCGTTTTTATCCATTATGTGATTAATTTCAACCTACGTTTTGTATTATCATTTCATTTTATCATGTGAATGATTTCATTTTATGTAAATTAATTCTTTCATGACTTGCTTGTAGGAATCATATTTATATACACACATATTTTTTTCTGGGCAGGGAATTGAATTGTTGATTTTGTCCTAATTGATCAAGTACAATGTATTTTGCTTGTGTTTAGCGTTTACATATTATTATCCATGCCTTATTTAAGCAGTAATGAGCATGTAATGGAAGGGGAGGATCTTAAGGCTTTTAAGATTTGGAATTAGGCAGTGTGTTTGTTTTGATTTAAGTCCCATTTTACCAACATGAAAGTGCTCAATGTTATTGCATTGTTTGGTTGACTCTTTTTATTTTGCTGGATCTAATAAATTTCTATGGCTGGTGGTATCCTGGCTGCCATTTGTTTTGATCTTATAGCTTATATAATGGCAAACACAACTGTACTGATTTTTGACCTCTGTCTACTGCAGGTAAATAGATACTAAATGCTATTCATATAATATTTATTTATTTTTTCATAAATTTAATAAATCATTTACAAAATGTTACAAGTGTAATAATTATTATATTTACTTTGACTTATAAAATTTAGTTTAAGACTTAGAACTAAAGAATACTACTACTATAAAATAGCTTCTGCTGAAGAGTTTGCCATTTATACTTCTTTTGTTACCTTTATGGTTCCAGAGATATGAACATCAGTCCAGGCATTGTTATTGGAAGTTATAGTGCAAAGTTCCAGAGCTTTATTGGAGGGAATGAGTGAAGGTCTTGTTTTTGTTCTTAGTCTTGCCCAGGTTACTGACAGCCAATCTATGACTAGCCAATAAGGCATCCTTGGATCCAGCTGTGATGGATGTCTTACACATACATAACACCAGAAACACTAGATCCAAGGACATGAGCTTTGTCTGTAACATAAATAGAACCTGCTGGATGGACTTATATGTGTCTCAGAGGATCCCACATTATGGAATAAGCTCCCCATCTACATGAATCAGAGTTCATCCCTGAACCTTTTCAAAAGAAACCTTGATCATTGGCTTGGAAATCAAACATTCCCTCCCGGTTTGGCACCCGTGTGGCTGATGGGCAGAGGTCAACAGTAAGTAAGCAGATCCCCAACTAGCATATGTCACTCCATATAACCTTTAGCTACCTCTTTACTAACATACCCCACCATATAGGCATCCATGGAACTCTGGGACAAAACTTGGTTGGGTTAATAGCTAGGCTTGTAAAGACCCTGGTGGTCGTTAGCCTGGTATGAACATATGAACCTGTGCAACTATTAATTAATGATAATTAATGATACTCTGTTTAAATTTTTATATTTGTTGATTACTTCCATATTTCTGTTTGCTATGTTCTTTATGTAATATTGGAATTTTCTGGTGCTTTTCTCCCCAGGTCTGTGCTGAAAAGAGGTGGCATGTTAAGTTGTCAATCTCGCCTTCATTCTTGCTTGATGGGTTTGGAGCCGATCCTCGGCTCCGACTCGGCACTTGCTAAGCTCGAGAGTCACTTTTACCAGCTCGAGGCAGCCCCATATCCCATGATGCAAGGCGGTAAGTACCCAGATCTCGTTTGCCGCTTCGCTGATGAGGTCCTCCTTTTACCAGCTCCTGGTAAGTGTTTTATATAATACTATTTTAGCCCCTTTTTCACTTTAAAACTTAATATTTAACGTTTTTAGTTTATTTTAAGCCCTTTTCTGACTAAAATTTCCCTCACTCCTTAATTTTTTTAGTCAGGCCTTCTCCCCTCCCATCCCCCCCCCCCTTGTTAGGGTGTGTGTGTGTGTGTGTGTGTGTGAGGTTAGTTATCTATAATTTGTTTTTGGGATAACTTGTTCTTTGGGACTGTGTTGTGTGTGTTTTCTGCAACCATGTCCAAGGAAAGGGTCTCAGGCTTTAAGAAGTGTGACTCGTGCTGTCAGAAGATGTCTCTGACAGATGGTCACACTTCTTGCTTATACTGCCTGGGACCTCTCCACCTGCAGGACTCCTGTGCGATTTGTCATTCCTTTAGCCAGAGAGTCCTGCAGGAAAGGAGAAACAAATTAATTTTAAGGGGTCTTCTTAAGCCGGAGGGCTCTCTGGCTAAGTCGGCTCCGAGCAAGACTTCCAAGTCTTCCAAGGCCCAGGCTTCTGTGTCTAAGCCTGCGGCCTCGGTTCCGACTCCTTCTGAGTCGAGATCGGCTCCGGCTGGAGCCGATCCTGGTTTGCATAAACCTTCCGATACTGGTTCAGCTACATCGGTGTCGGCTCCGACTGGTTCTGACCACCATGTGGCTCAGGCTTCGGTATCAGCGCCACCCTTACTTTTATGTCTGTATCGGCTCCGGCCGGAGTCAATGCATCGAGACCTTCTGTCGGTGCCGAAAAGTCCTCGGCTCCGACTGCATCGATGGTTTCGTCGGCTCCGATGGTTCCTTCGAGGAAGAGGTCCAGGTTTCCTTCCTTGGAACTGATACTCTCGGCTCCGACCTCACCTCTCCTCTCGGAACGGAGCCATCGGAGCCGATCATCTAGGTCATCCAGGCTTTCTGACCATGATTTAGAGAGGGTGGTCAGTAGATTATTGAAATCACAGGCACTGGCCCAGATGCTACATAGTCCGTCTCAACAGACGACTATTAGTCCACACCCTATTGCAGTTCCTCCTTTGACTCTACCTCAGAGTTTGGAGCTGGAGTCTTCGGGAATAGTTTCTGCTATGGCTGAGGGACAGATACCCCCCCCCTTCTGCTCCCTCAGCATCTACTCTTATCTCCTCTTCGAGACCTTCCTTAGAGGGATTCGGTGGTCGGGCTTCCCTGGTCTCCTCCGAGGGGGTGAGTGGCATCGGACCCTTGTCCGACCCCACTCTTCCCCTTGGAGCCTCAGCCTTGGTGAGCTCGGCTCCCACATCTGCCTCAGAGCCTTCCCTTTCAGTGGGTCCTGGAGTTCCGGTTTCTTCGGAACGGATTCTCTCGGACCTCCCTGGGAGGGGAGCCTTCGAGGTGATGAAGAGTGTGCTGGCCACTGGACTCAGCCAGCAGTCTGTTCCCTTAGCTCCTCCCTCTATGGTGCCTGTCGATATCTCTGCCATCTCTCTTGCTCCCGGACCCAGAGATCCTCCGCCTCAGGTTTCCCCACTGGGAAGAACCCCCTCTTCCGAGGATTCTCCTGATCAGTCAGGGGATCCTCCGCGCAAGAGGACTTGTAAGAGGAAACACGTAGACTCCCCTGAGTCTGTCACTTCAGATACCGACTTAGATGAGTCGGAGGGATCCCCAAGATCCCCCTCTGAGGATGTCTCCTTTTCAGACATCCTAGAACTCCTTAAACAGAGGGGAAACTGGCCCTCCAATAATCCTTCTGAGGATGAGTCGGTATACCTAGAGGCGTTTGGATCTCGGCCCTCCACCTCCTGGGTGTCTCCGCCTTTCGACCCCCTTATGCAGGTTATTGCTCGAAAGGCTTGGGCTGCTCCTGACTCTGTAGAGCCAGTTCCCAGGAGGCCATCTAAATTTATTACTGCCCCTTCGGATAAGCAATTCCTTACGAAAGGTGTCCCTGCTGATGCCATGGTGGTGGCGGCTGCCACTAAGAAGGAACTTGCGGATCCTTCCGTACCTGTCCATCCTCCTAATAACGACTCTAGGACCACGGATAGGTATGGTAAGCGGATGTTTTCTTCAGCGACCTTTGCTATGCGCTCGCTGAACTACTTATGTCACTTCACCAGACTCCAAAGGGACATCCTTAAGGAGCTAGGTGAAGTAGTACAGGATCCCACAGCTGCAGGGGCTCAAGAAAAAATTGCTTCGCAGCTAGGAACCCTTAATTCTATTGCTAACTCCTCCATGCGACTGATGTCATATGCAGCAGATGGAGCGAGTAGGGCCGCAGGTACAGGTGTGGCTCTTAGACGCCAAGCCTGGATGCGGCTCTGTAATTTTGCAGATCCCTTTAAGGCGTCCTTCACAAACTCTCCCTTTGATGGGTCAGCTTTGTTTGGCCCTCAAGTGAAGGATACATTGACCAGGTGTGAGCAGGACGGCAAGACTCTTTCTGCCGTAGGGGTCCATTTTTCCACCCCTTCTAGACCTTACCCTAAAGGACAGAAGGGTGGCAAAATGTGGTTCCGCAAATCCCAAGGAGTCACGCCGGATACACGTGGTCAGTTTACCCCTAGAGGCAGAGGGCGTAATAATAACAGACGCTCTAGAGGCAGAGGGGGTCCACAGAACCAGGGAAGCAGAGAGCCTCTCTCTGACAAGCCCTTCCAGCATCCCTGAGATATTGCCCGGCTGTCCATCCTTGGAGGCAGTCGGGGGAAGACTATCGCTGTACCCAGAAGCCTGGCGTTCCCTCACTCAAGACAGATGGGTACAGTCGATTATATCCGAGGGTTACAAAATTCCTTTCGAGGAAAGTCCCTTCTCTCTCACAAATTCCCTTCCAGATGTACCACCCGGTCTAAGGGAAGTTGCAGATTTAGAAGTATCAAAGCTTCTACAAAAAAGAGCCATTCAGCCAGTTACAACAGACCATTCAGAGCCCGGAATCTACTCAAGATTCTTTTTGGTTCCCAAAAAGACGGGAGACTGGAGACTAATATTGGATCTCAGCAGACTCAACAAGTCTGTGAGAAAGACAAGATTCCGAATGGTCACACTTCAGTCAATCCTGCCCTTCCTAGAGAAGGACAACTGGATGTGCTCAATAGATCTTCAGGATGCGTACTATCACATAAAAATTCACAGGCGCTCCAGAAGGTTTCTCCGCTTTCGGCTGGGGTCCAGTCACTTCCAATTTAGAGCCCTGCCCTTTGGTCTCACTACAGCCCCCAGAGTGTTCACCAAATGTATGGCAGTGGTCACGGCTCACCTGAGACGTCAAGGATTCCAGGTGTTTCCATATCTCGACGACTGGCTCCTTTCAGCCACCACCAGGCATCAACTTCTTCAAGCCAGGGATTACACAATAAATCTTTGCACTCAATTGGGAATTTCGATCAACTACGAAAAATCCTCCTTATTGCCCTGCCAGTCTATTACTTTCATAGGCGCAAACTTAAACACTGTTCGGATGTCAGCTACCCTCACAGATCAAAGAATATCAGACATTCAAAGTCACGTGAGGATCATCCTAGCCAGCAAGAAAGTTCAAGCCAGAATGGTTCTAAAGGTGTTGGGCCTCATGGCTGCGGCCATTACCCTTCTTCCCCTGGCCCGCTTCTATATGCGCCTGCTGCAGTGGATGTTGTTCACTCAGTGGTCTTACCAACAACTTCCCATGCGTCACCAAATACTGGTGACACAGATTTGCAAGAATCATCTTTCATGGTGGATTACTTCTCCCCAGATTCATCAAGGCAGACCCTTTGTACCCCCAGCCCCGGTAGCCACTGTCACGACGGACGCCTCCCTGATCGGGTGGGGGGGTCATTATTAGGGCAGGATGGTTCATGGGACGTGGCAACCATTCGAATACCACCTGCACATAAATGTCCTAGAGATGAGAGCAGTGCTTTTGACGTTGCAAGCCCTCAACGACTTTCTTCCCTTGGGGACAATTGCAGTCCACACAGACAACATGTCTGTAGTATGGTATATCAACAAACAGGGCGGAACTAAGTCCTACCCCTTGTGTCGAGAAGCACTCAGACTTTGGCAATGGGCGATCTCCTCTCATCGGTTTCTGGTAGCAACGCATATCCCTGGGAAAACCAACATTTTAGCGGACAGATTGAGCAGAGCTATTCTCATGCCTCACGAGTGGTCTCTCAAACAATCTATAGTGGAGGAGATTTTTCTAGAATGGGGCCACCCATGTTGCGATCTTTTTGCTACTCCCCAAAACAGCAAATGCCCAGACTTCTTCTCTCTCTTCCCACTGACAGGCCATCCCCCCAGAGACGCTCTAACCCAGGATTGGCCCCAGGGACTTCTTTATGCCTTTCCTCCCTTTCCTCTGATTCCAGAAAGCCACCATTTTGAGAGCCAAAATGATTCTCATTGCTCCCTATTGGCCTCGACAGATTTGGTTTCCGTTCCTTCATCGTCACCTTTTGGTGCAGCCGTGGCATCTGGACCCAGTGCCAGACCTTCTGATTCACCAATCGGGTCAGCTGCACTGGTCTATCCCTTCTCTCAACCTCACTGCATGGTTGCTCCACTTCCTTCCTTAGCCAGGCTTCCTATGATCTCTAATCCTGTTAGAGACATCATAGTAGCTTCCTTAAAATCCTCTACTAGGAGGATTTATACTAGCAAATGGAAACGTTTTTCTTATTGGGCAAAAGCCAAAAATATTGATCCCTTTACTGCTCCAGTACAAGCAGTTTTGGATTTCTTAGCGGAAATCTTTCATGCGGGCTCCTCTTCCTCCACAGTCAAAGTTCAGTTGGCTGCTATCTCGAACTTTCATGTCGGGTTCGCAGATCACAACATTATGTCCCACAGGCTTTGTAGAGCCTTCTTAAAAGGAATTTTTCTCCTGAAACCTCCAATCAGGAGTCCTCCTCCTCAATGGGACCTAAATTTAGTGCTGACATCCTTGATTCTTCCTCCCTTCGAGCCAGCTGTTTCATGTTCCCTGAAATTTCTTTCTTGGAAAACTTTATTCCTGGTTGCTATTACTTCGGC
This sequence comes from Protopterus annectens, assembly GCF_019279795.1. NCBI lineage: Eukaryota > Metazoa > Chordata > Ceratodontiformes > Protopteridae > Protopterus > Protopterus annectens. The sequence goes on along the minus strand of NC_056733.1, from coordinate 747,129,252 downwards.
TAGGAGGGTATCTGAACTTCATGCTCTCTCTGTTCGCCCCCCCCTATTTAGTCTTCCACAAAGACAGAGTATCATTGAGAACTAATCCGACCTTTTTGCCTAAGGTCGCCTCAAAGAGTAATTTGAATCAGGCTATTGATCTTCCTGTATTTTTTCCAAACTACTCAAACAGTTCTGAACAAAAGTTACATTATCTTGATGTTCACCGCCAACTCAGATATTATTTGGACAGAACAAAACAATTCAGGAAATCCGATCAACTCTTTGTTTCTTATGCTGATAACAAAAAAGGCCTTCCTGTCTCAAAAGTGACCTTATCTAGATGGCTTTCTGCTGTCATCTCTGAAATTTATCAGCTTAGGGGAAAACAGCTGTGCTCGAAACCTAAAGCGCATTCAACCAGAAGCTTAGCCACTTCCACAGCTTTTCAAGCTAGACTTCCATTAGACACTATTTGTGCAGCAGCCACTTGGGCCACTCCTCATACCTTTGTTTCTCATTACAAATTGGATTTGGCCTCCAGGGACAGAGCCAGTTTTGGCTCTACAGTTCTCAAGAGTCTGTTCCATTGAGCCACCCAGGATAGAGGTGCTAGGGACGCGGTCCCATCAAGCAAGAATGAAGGCGAGATTGACAACTTAACATTGAGAAGTTATGTACCTACCATAACGTTCCATGTTAGCTGTCTTCTCTCGCCTTCTTTCTTGCGACCCTCCCTCCTTCCCCCTGGCCTGGACAGACCTTGCTCTCTACATGGAAGAATACTTAAGACCATACAGTACTGGTCCTCCAAAACCATTATCTCCTTCTTTCTTCCTTTGGGATGTCTTTTATGCTAGGTGTTATTGCCTATGGACAACAAATGAGATCTGGGTACTTACCGCCTTGCATCATGGGATATGGGGCTGCCTCGAGCTGGTAAAAGTGACTCTCGAGCTTAGCAAGTGCCGAGTCGGAGCCGAGGATCGGCTCCGAACCCATCAAGCAAGAAAGAAGGCGAGAGAAGACAACTAACATGGAACGTTATGGTAGGTACATAACTTCTCATTTTTGCCCCGTTAGACTACCCAGTAAACAAATGCAATAAATATATAAATAAGTAAATATATTTGTCCCTCCTTTGGATTCTGCTATTAGGGATGCCATACATGTTGCTTGTTAACATCTACATTTGTGTCTTCAAGCACGTAAGAAGACAGAACATTTGTACTGGCCACTCCTTCTTCTGATTTTATACTTGTACTAGAGAACTTAAAACAGGTTCCTGTGTTACTGCCGAATCCCCTAACTTAGCCACTTTTCACTCAGAGAAGCAAAGGACATGGACAAACTTGACAAAAGGATATATCTTTCTAGCACTTTCGGTCTGTGGACTCATACTAATTTCTGTTGTATATCTGATATCCAGATGTTGATGGATGAGCAAATCATGGAAGCTCTCCACCCCTCCCAATTTTAAAGAACAGGATATATTTCTTGATCTGCATTTGGCAGGGTTCCATGTGCATCCCTACACATTTGGTACTACAGATGTTATGATTAGGTCTGTGACTGGCAGTGGCCCTGTCTCTGTTATAGGTATCAAGGGAGCTCATCAGATTACTCTGGGCACTTCATTTAGGAGAGAAGTGATTTTTTAGCAAGTCAAAATGGATCACTGAGGGAGTAAGGTTCTTTCCCCTGTTGAAGGTATATTGTATATGTGTATATTATATATAATTATCTTCATTAATCTGCAAAATCTTTCAGTTTATGAGAAAAAAGGCAGCCTATTACTAAAAAATGTGCCCTGCCAAGCTGTAAACCACCTTGCTTTCCATGCCTTCCTTGCCTCTGAGTTTCCCTTTAGAGTCTGATAAGAGAATATCTGCCTAGCTGGCACATCTGTCCTGATAAGTCCCCTAAGGAAAAAAAAAAAAAAAACCACTGGGTAGTTCTCTGGGTTTGGTGTAGTCTAGACAACCAATGTGTAGAACAGATAAGTTTTGAAAATCATAGAAAGAGGCCATGTTCTCAAACTGGTCAAGCAGACTATGACTCATCCTTCTCTAATACATCTTTCTCTGCTGGAAGAGCTGGTTTCACAGTCATGTTTCCTACCTGCTAAAGGTTTTTGAATATGTTTTACTGGTGGACTGGAGAAGGAGTTCTGCGTTCATCTTTTCATAGTTTCCAGGAAGTTAGCTAGTGAGTTAGTGAGATTATATGTCTGTTCAGTTGCAACCTTCACATTAGTAATGTGAAGTTTTGCATGGGTAATTTGCAAGCGTATTAGCTGTTCCATAAAGCTTTAGATGGTTTCAGTAGAGATGATGAATGGGTGTTATTGGCAATTCAATATCTAGGATCTGCACTGGAGGTTTTTACACTTTGCCTTGGATAGTTATCATATCTAGTGAAAGATGCTTCAATCTGTTCTTTGTTGAGTCTGTTCCCTTACCATACCTCTTAACTGTACAGATTTTCACAGAGCGTCCAGAATTTTGCCTTATATTTTTGGTCCATTTTTCATAAAATTGTGCCTTTCTGGCAAATTAGTGGCAAATCATTAAAGATTGAAATTAGAAAATAATGATAGACATTTGATTTTTAGACTTCATACCCTTCAGAAAATTCAAGCTAATTGAAAACCTGTTATTCTCTCAACTTTCTAAGTTTGTAAGAGCAATATTTCAAAATTGTCCCTATTTGTACCACTTTTTTATGGCTTTGTCCAGATTTCTTACTCTAAGAGGTTGAGAGGTATGTCCTTTACTTTTTACAAAACTATTATCCACAGCTTTCTAGTGTTTCCTGACCAGTTGTTGGCGGTCCCCTATCAAGAATCTTTGGGGAGTGGTAGTAGCCTGAACATTTTTGTCTGCAGTTACTCGAGGTCTCTATCAATCAAATAAAGTCCTTCCTGTTCCTAGTGCAGATAATTCATTTTTATAAAAGTGATTAGGGATCCAATCCTGAGCTGGACTTTTTCCATTCAAAATAATCCAAAACAATTTAGGGAGTTTGCTTCCTAGGTTACACTGTATTAATTACATTTAGTCACACCTTTTTGTGGCCTGTGGCTGCAACAGTATTCACAATGCTTCTAACCCACTTTTTATGTAAATCCTGCACAGATGGTTCACTAACTGGTTATAGAGATGTTATTTTTTCTTGGACTTCTTCTGTTGGATCACTGGCACCATTAGGGGTTCTTCTGCAATGAATACACACCTATGATCTCTTCCTGGGATCTTCTCTTAGTACCAGTCTTCTTTGATCACTAGCCCCTGTACCTGGAAGAATTCACAGCACCCATAATACATGCTGTGGCTTGCCTACCCTGGGGTAGGAGGTCAAGTGCCAGTACATTTATTTGAGAGTGTGTTTTGGAAAGCCCAGATTTGTGAACTGTTAATAATAAATTTTGGTTTTTACAAACAATGTGTAAACTTTATGAAACTGTATAGCTATGCAAACTATTTGAGACTGCATAGCAGCTGTATTTCTAATATATGCCATATAGTTTAGACTGTACCACGTCTGTACTTTTTTACTTCACATAATGCATGCATATGTTATTCATAAATCTGTGTTTTATGTTTATAGTTTCCTCAATTAATGATATTTATTTTTGTATATGTGTTTTATTGTTACTGTTCTGATTACTGCACATGGCTGGGACATTGCCTACTTTGCTTTGGAAATTGTTAACTTGTATAGTTACACAACGGTCTCCTCTGAAAATGTGTGCTGCCCAGCAGGGTTAACCCAGTTAACAAAACAGAAATCCATGAATAAATAAATTGAAGTAGACCCCACATCTCTTAATATACTAAGAGTTCTGAATTTCCTCTTTAAGGTGAAGGTTGACAATTTGTGTGGGTAAACTCATGTAATTCTGAAAAAAAACTGAGTGTACTAGTTACACCACTAACTAATCTCCTCAAAAAAAAATCATAGAATAGTGAATGAACTAAGTGATTTCATTTTATAAAAATGAGATCAAAGGAAATACTAAACTACTTCCTGGTTGAAAACATGAGGAAATCATTTATAAAGCAAAGAATTATCTATATATTTAAAACCATTGTGGCACAAGATTCTAGGCTGCTTGCATTTGTACTTGGACAGGTATATGAGACAGATCTTGTGAAATAATTTCACTGCATAATTAGTGTACTAGACAAAAAATAACCACTTATGTCTCACCTTGATTTTAGCAGTGTGTTTGATGTAGTCCTTCACAATTTATTGTAATAGGCCCTGTGGTGTTATATTGGCATAAAAATGGTTGGGATACAGGGCATAGAAGGCAATAGTAAGTGGACTGCACATTGTAATGTAGATAAAGGATTTAGTTTTGGAATTGGTCCTTTTTCATTTTCTGCATAAGTAATGCTACAGTTGTCATTTTCATTCTTCCTCAACCTGTGGGCTCAGGTCCGAACCTCGGATCCAACTTGGATGCTTTTTTATAGCTTAGGATCCGACTCTCAAGCTCCTCCCTTACCTGTAATGCCCCTGTCTTCCCAATTACCTCAGATCTCATTTGCCGTGCTTCTAGCAAGCTGGGATTTTCTGTGTCAGAGCTCCTCATTGGTCATGTGTGACATAAATCCAACTTTTTAATTATCTTCAATTTCTTATTTGTAGCCTATCACTTTCCTTACCTTTCTACAAGCCTTTCTTATTATTTTCAGGTTTCTTCATTAGGACTTAGATGCTTTCATACCTTTGGGTATTTCTTCCCTACCATTTTTGGCAGTGTTTCCTTTTCTGTTTCCTTCAAAAAAAAATCCTTTTTCTTAAAACTTTTCATTCTGTTGCATAGTATAGTTAAAATCAATCTATGGCTGACAAACCTGACAAGCCTGTTGGGTTAAAAAAATGCACTTCCTGTGGGCACAAGATCCCTCAGTCTGATGCCCACAGGGAGTGTGTTTACTGTCTATGGCCAAGTCATTTGGACGTATCCTGTGATATTTGTTCGGGTTTCAATTCCTGTGTTCTGCTGGAACGCTGGAACAAACTTATCCTTAAGGGTCTTCTTCCTCAGTCTTCTTCTTCTGTTTCTGTTCCATCTCAAGAATCAGGGGAGCAAACCCCACAAGAAAGCACAAGGAGCCCAGGGAGCACAGGAAATGCTCTCCTGCCTAGCCTCCTCCTACAAAGGGTACTTTTGAACCACCAGCTAAGACTCTTAAGCTGTTGGATCCAAAGCCTTTGGATCTGACACAAACTTTATTGTCACCTCCGCAGTGCCAAACTCTTGCATCCCTCCCTGGAGGTCATATCTCTCACTATGAGGGCTCTCTTCCTCCAATCAACCCAAAAGAAGTCAGCGCGACCTCCCTCCGAGTCATCCTCCATCAGATCTTCCCAGAGCCTTTCCAAAGCAGAGGTGAACGGGATAATTAGGAGATTCCTCAGGACCCAGATACAAATGGGAGTTCTGCCTGTGCCGTCCTCCACTGGATCTGTGAGCCACCCTTTGTGCCTTTGATTTTTCCTTTTCTGATCCAACCTCCTGTTTTGGACCCCTTGGATCTGGAGGTGTGCAGAGTCAACACATCAGATCTGATGGCCCTTCCATCCTCAGCTTCAACAAAATCTCTGATCTGATCATCTCTGACCTTCATAGAGCGTGATGGATCTTGGAGCCGAAGCATCAGCATTGGGTCCGAGGGAATATCCTCGACTCTGAAGGTTTTGGAGCAGTTGCTTTCCTTTGGAGCCTTGGCACATGACAGCTTGGCTCTGACTTCCCCTTCAGTGCAGGGGACCCATGAGGGTTTGGAGATGTCTGCTTCTAGAACCTCATTTCAGAAGAGATTACTTTTAGATTCGCCAGGTCCTTCTGCATTTGAAGTGCTGGAGAGGGTTTTCTTCCAGCCGAGAACTACCTCAACTTTACTTCCTTCGAATTCCACTCCTACTCTGACTTCTGCGCCTGAGCCTGCTCATCCTCCACTTCAGGGACAGTCAGACCCTAAGAGCCAGTGAGCAGCTCTCCCTGTGAAGCTCTCCATCAATTCCAACAGTTCCCCAGAGCATCCCACTGAGGAGATACCTCAAAAAAGACTGTGCTAGAGGAGGCACTTGGATTCCACTCAGGAATCACTGACAGAAGACACAGACTTTGATGAAGGGGAAGGGTTCCCAAGATCTCCATCCAGTGACATCCTAGAAGTCCTGCATCAGAGAGGTGATTGGTTTACCCAAAGCCTTTCCTCAGAGGAGTCAGTGTTTTTGGAGTCCTTTGGTGTCTGGCCCATCTATATCTTGGGTGTCCCCCCCTTGCAGATGACATTATTGGCCTTGTCTCCCACAGGGCATGGAAGGAGCTGGACACTATGGAGCCCGTTCCAAAGAGAGCTGATAAGATCCTTAGTGCAACACTGGATCAGGGGTTCCCCAATAGATACCATGGCTGTTGCAGCAGCCACTAAAAAGGATTTGGCTAAACAGAGCTCCTCTGCCCATCCCCCTAACAGTAAGTCTAGGGCTTTGGACAGATTCTTGAAGCGGGTGTATGCTTCAGTGACTTTTGCACTGCAGTCGCTGAATTACCTGGCCTACTTCACCAGAGTACAGAGGGACTTAATTAAGGAATACTCTAGTTCTGCCCTAGGGTCCATGTCTGCAGAGGAGCAGAAAACCTTTTCCTCCACATTGACCAACCTACAGTCTAGTTCTAACTCGTCCAAGAGGCTAATCTTGCTTGCTGCAGAGAGTACCTCAAGGGTGCCCGGTTCAGGCATTGCTATAAGATGTCATGCCTGGATGCAGCTATGTAACTTTGCGGAACCTTTCAAGGCATTCTTCATCAATGCTCCTTTTGATTGATCCTCGTTGTTTGGCCCCACTATTAAAGATGCTCTCTCCCATAGTGAGAAGGATGGAAATACCTTGTCTGCCATTGGAATCCATTTTTATACCCCACAGTCAATTTTCCAGGAGCCAGCATGGTGGTAAGAAATTGTGGTTCAAAAAGTCTCAAGACCCTTTTCAGGAATCACATGGAGATTTTTCCCCCAGAAGCAGCAGGGGAAATAATTATAATGGTAGACGCTGCCGTTGTGTCAGATGGGGGGGGGGGGTCTGCAAAATCAACAATCACGAGATTCCTTCTCGGACAGGTCCTTTCAATGCTCCTGAGAGGTTGCCAACTGTTGCTCTCTGGAGGCAGTCTGTAGGTGCTTGTCCTTGCACCCAGACACCTGGTTAGCCATCACAAATGATCTTTGGGTACAAAGGATCATATCCAGAGGATATTCCATTCCATTTTTCAAGAATCCAAAACCAAGCAAAAATCTCCAGTATGTTCCACCCAATCAGAGGGATGAAGCAGTGTTACAAATTGCAAAACTGTCATCCAGGAGTTCCCACCAGACAAAGTTGGATCTAGAATTTACTCAAGGTTCTTTTTAGTGCCAAATAAGACAGGAAACCTAAGGCCAATCTTGGACCTAACCCTACTAAACAAATCAGTAGATAATGTGAAGTTCCAGGTGGTCATGGTTCAGTCCATTCTACCTCTGTTACAAAAGGATGACTGGATGTGCTCCATCGACCTGCAGGATGCGTACCATCACATTAGAATGAACAGGTGCTCTGGAAAGTTTCTCCACTTCTGACTGGGAGCCAATCATATCATTTCAGAGTACTGCCCTATGGTCTCACCACAGCCCCCTGGGTGTTCACCAAATACATGGCAGCAGTAGCAGCTCACTTGAGACTGCATGGTTTCAATGTGTTTCCTTATCTAGATGACTGGCTCCTGACCTTGCTAACCAAGCATCTACTTTTAGAAGCCAATTAGCCTCCATGGTGGGTATCACAATCAACATACAGAAATCTCAGCTACAACCCGTACAGTTGATAGACTTTATAGGAGCTCATTTAGACACAGCCAGTTGTCTAGCCTACCTGACTCCAGACAGGATTTACTCTTTAAGATCACATATCAGACAAATTCTAGCCATCCCAATACCCCCAGCAAACCTAGTTCTCAGAGAATTAGGTTCGATAGCTGCCATGATAACCTTGATAACCAACAGCTCGCTTACACATAAGAATACTCTAATGGATTCTGGTGGTCCATTGCTCCTTACATGTCTGTCCACTGACTCACCCCATCAGGTTGTCTCATGTGTACAAAACCTCTCTTCTGTGGTGGCTCCACTCGGAAGAAGTCATGCAAGGATGACCCTTTGTTCTTCCTCCCCCCAATGCCACGTTGACCATGGACACTTCCCAGCTGGAGTTGGGAGGCATTACCTGAGTCACATGGTCCAAGGTACATGGTTGCCACAAGAGACCAATCTGCATATCAGTATCCTAGAGATGAGAGCGGTGCTTCTAGTGTTGCAAGGATTTCAGAGCCTTCTACCTCTTGGGACTATTGCAATACAAATGGACAATATGTGGGTGGTATGGTACATCAACTAACAGGGAGGAACCAGATCTTACCCCTTATGTTGAGAAGCAATGTGTGTTTGACAATGGGCAATCTCTTCCAACAGCTTCCTGACTGCAATGCACATTCTAGGGAAATCCAGTGTTATGGAAAACAGGCTCAGCAGAGTTATTCTGATGCCTCATGAGTCGTCTCTAAATCAGTCAGTAGCAAACACGATCTTCCATAAGTGGGGTCAACCTTGCTGTGATCTCTTTGCTTCACCCCTCAGCAACAAGTGCAGCAGGTCCTCTGCCCTGATTCCTCTGCAGGGACAGTCACCCAGAGAAGCTGTAGTCCATGTTTGGCCATCCAGTCTTCTTTATACCTACCCTCCTCTACCTCTCATACCCATATTTCTTCAAAAAGCTGAGAGGTTGAAGAACAAAGTGATGTTCATTGCTTCCTTCTGACCTTGACAGATTTGGTTCCCCTTCCTTTGGTATCACTTAGTATGTCCTCCATGGATACTGGAAACACATCCAGATCTTCTGTCCCACCCATCAGGGAAAGCTCACCTGGATCTCCCAGGATTGAAATTAACTGCATGGTTTCTCCAATTCCAATGATGGCTAGAGATACTAGGCTTTCTTCACCAGTTCAAAAGATTTTAACATAATCTCATAAAGCCTCTACTAAAAAGATTTATACAAGTAAATGGAACAGATTTTAGATTTGGGCTCAACAAAAATATTTGGATCCTTTTATAGCTCCTATTCCTGTAGGTTTGGATTTTCTTGCTTCAGTTTTCAAAGTGATGCATGTTTTTCTACTATTAAGGTGCAACTGGCAGCCATCTCAAACTTTCATGTTGGAGACAATTTCTCTGGCTTCATCTAAACTATATAGGACATTTCTCAGGGGTACCATTTTACTTAGACCACCTATAAAAAAACCCACTCCTCCTTGGGACCTAACCATGATGTTACAAGCTCTTGTTTTGATTCCTTTTGAACCCTCAGTTAAGGTAGATTTGAAATTTCTGTCCTGGAAAAACTGCCTTTCTAGCAGCCATCACATCTTCTAAAAGGATATCTGAGTTACAAGCTTTATCAGTTAAACCTCTCTACTTGATTTTTCATAAAGATAGAGCGATCTTGCTTACTAATCCCTCCTTTTTGCGTAAAGGTGCCTCTAAAAACAGTATAAATCAGGTCATTAACTTGCCAGTTTTCTTACTCAGTTTTCAGAACAAAGATAAATATACTTCTGATGTCCCCACTCTGGGCCACTAATCCAGGAGTCTGAATCCTCACCACTGACACTGTAGAAGGGTGTTCACTTGAAAATAAAATGGATACACCCAGTATTTCCAGATGCAGCTCTCTGCATCAAGCACAGTTTCCCTTAAGAGCACACAGGGAACCCTTAGCCTGGGGTCTGGGTTTCTCTCTCTGTCTCTCCTCAGGTCCCCAGTAAGGCTCTCCACCAGCACAGCTGCAGAGTTTAGTCCTCAGTCAAGTGTCCAATCCAAGTCCTCCAGCACCCTCTATGTGAAACCAGTGATGTGAAGCTGATCAATCTCGCCATTTGTTCTTACACGTGGGTATGGAGCTGATCCATTGGCTCCGAGCTGGCCGCTTTCCAAGCTCAAGATTTCTGAGTAGCTCGAGGCACAGTCCATATCTCATGATGCTCTCTGACTAACCTCAGATCTAGCTTGCCGCTGCAATGGATCGCAAGTTCTTCAGAGAGCTCGGGCCAGTATAATTCTTTTTCTGTCTTTTGACAATTTGTACTTATAGTTTTCATGGAGTTAATATTCTTATTACAGTTAGGAAGAAAATTAATTGATAGATAATCTGTTCCTGTTATTTTTTTAGGGCTGTTTCCCTCTTGTTCTGTGGATTTTAGGTGTGTTGGTGTTGTTGGAGCGGTTGCTCTTGGGCCTTGCCTTCATTTTCATCTAGGCACTTCTGTGCTTCACTCCTATAGTTGAACAGGGCTCTGTCAACTTGATTTCCCTATCCCTTTATTCTTAGTCTTAAGATAGTGTGCTTTGCTATAAATATTTTTGTTATAAATATTTAGATAATTGTGTGCTGGTAGAAAGTTCAACAGTTTTGAACTCCTTATAGTGCCGTTTTGTTTCGTATTATCAGGGATCTGATAATTGTGTGCTGCTTAATATTATGTCTGACCAAAAAGAGAAACAGAAGTCAGGTTTTAAGAGGTGCGACTATGGGCAGAAAATGTCTGTTACAGACAATCATGTGTCCTGTGTATATTGTCTAGGACCTGTGCACTTATAGGAGGATTGTTCTATCTGCCACTCTTTTAGTGGCAGAGTATTACTTGAAAGAAGAAGAAAGTTAATTGATAGAGGACTGTTGAAACCTGAATTTCAGGAAGCCTTGGATAAGACTGACCAGACCTCCAAGTCTTCGAAAGGGTCAAAGTCTTCAAGGGTGTCCTCAGAACCCAGGCCCTCAGTTCCGAGCACCTCTGTTAAGGTGCGGTCGCTGGTTCCTAAGTCATTGGAGCCGTGCACCAAACCGATGTTTCAGAGCCAACCCTCTGAGCTGGAGCCGGTGTCAGAGGTGTTGAAGTCTCCAATACTTACATCACTGGCTTCTTCGGTCCCTTCGACCCAATCTTCTAGGACCCTTTCAGGCATTGATGTGGACCGTGTGGTGCAGAGGCTTTTAGAGAACCTGGAATTGGCCAAATTACTTTTGGATTCGTCCCAACTGGGTTCAATTCCTACTACCGTCCTTTTGCCTGTGACTACTCCTCCTCCAAGCTTACCTAGGCCTTTGGAGCCAGAGGCAGAAGATCTGATGGTTGTGGAACCCACGGATCCAAGTCCTGTCCCAGTGACTTTGGCTCCGTCGACCCTGATCTCTTTTGTGCCATTCGAAGAGTCTCGGAGCCGACGGTCTCTCATCGGTTCTGAGGGGGAGAGTCAAACCGACACGTCGGTTCCGACCCTTCCTCTCGGGGCCTCAACACAGATGAGCTTGGCTCCGACCTCGGGTTCAGAGCCCTTGGTCTCGGCACCGGGAAGCCGCCTTCTTCCTCGGAACAGGCGGGGTCCTTGGGTCGAGACTCCGGTGCCTTCAATGCCATGAGGAAGGCAATGTCTGCCAAGACTCTCACTTCCTCAGGTCTCTCCTCTTCCTCCCCTAAAATACCGCATTCTGCATCTACATCGCAGTTTCCTACTAAGCGTCGAGACCCAGAGCCTCGGGTAACCCCTTTGGGTGATCCCTGCTCCCACTGATGAGGTTCCCAGAAAGAGAGATTGCAATAGGAGGCATATGAATTCCCCTTAGGAATCCTTGACATCAGACACCGACTTATTAGAGGAATCATAAGGGTCCCCATGGTCCCCCTCGGAGGATGTCTCCTTTGTAGACATCCTGGAAATACTGAAACAGAGAGGTGACTGGCAGTTCGTTACCCCTACTGAGGATGAGTAGGTGCTGCTGAAGCCCTTTGGGTCTCAACCTTCCACATCCTGGGTTACTCCGCCCTTTGACGAACTGATGGATCTGGTTGCTCGAAGGGCTTGGGAATCCCCTGATTCCATGGAACTAGTCCCTCGGAGGCCCAATAAGTTTATCACTTCCTCTCAAGACAAATTGTACCTCACTAAAGGAGTCCCTGTGGAGGCCATGGTGGTGGCGGCGGCCACCAAGAAAGAGATGTCAGAGATCTCTTCTACTGTCCATCCTCCTAATAGAGATTCTAGGACTGTGGATAGATATGGGAAATGCATTTTTAGTTCTGCGACGTTTGCCATGAGATCGCTTAACTACTTAACCCATTTTACCCATCTTCAATGAGATCTCCTCCAGGAACTTGGAGATACTCTAAAGGATAACTTAGATGAAGCTATTTCTGAGAAGGTTAAGGCTCAGCTTTCTACCCTTAATTCCATTATCAACTCATCCATGAGGCTCATTTCCTATGCAGCTGATGGGTCGAGTCGAGCAGCAGGTTCAGCGATAGCTCTGCAGAGACAGTCTTGGATGCGCTTATGCTCCTTTGCAGAAGCATTCAAGTCTTCCTTTGTCAACACCCCATTTGATGGCTCTACTTTGTTTGGGCCCCAAGTCAAGGAGACTCTCACTAGGTGTGAGCAGGAAGGAAAGACTATATGCCATAGGAGTCTGTTTTTCCACCTCTACTAGACCATACCCCAAAGGGCAGAAAGGTGGAAAAATGTGGTTCTGGAAGACCCAAGGAGCTTTCCAGAACACACGTAGTGAACCCCCCCTTCAGGGGCAGAGGAGGGGGCAATAATGGAAGATGCTGCTTTGGCAGCAGAAGGGGTCCAGGGCGACAGGGAGCAGTTCTCTAGCAAGCCTTATCAGCGCTCCTGAGAGGATGCCCAACTGTCCTACTCTGGAGGCAGTCGGGGGTCACTTGGCTTTGTACCCAGATGCCTGGCTAGGAAGTTCATCAGATTCTTTGGTTAAACGCATAGTTACCAGAGGTTACATCATCCACTTTTCAGAGTCCCCGTCAGTCAGAACAAGAATCCCAGATGTTCCACCCAGTCTGCGGGATCAAGCAGCTATAGAAATCCAAAAGCTGCTAGAAAAAAGAGTTACCCAGCCAGTCCCAGCGGACCAGATAGGATCCAGAACTTACTCCAGATTCTTTTTAGTTCCAAAGAAACCGGGGGACTGGAGGCCCATTTTAGACCTCAGCAAGCTAAACGCTTTTGTAAAGAAGGAAAAGTTCCAGATGGAAATGGTTCAGCTGATACTCCCATTCCTGGGAACGGGCAATTGGATGTGCTCTTTAGATCTCAAGGCTGTGTACTACCACATCAAAATGGCCAGACCTTCTAGAGATCATTTACCTTTCCGGCTGGGGGTCAGTCACTACCAATTTCGAGCACTGCCCTTTGGTCTCACCTCAGCCCCCAGTGTGTTCACCAAATGCATGGCAGTAGTTACGACTCACCTGAGGCATCTAGGATTCTGGGTGTTTCCGTATCTGGACGACTGGCTCCTGTCCGCCACCACCAGGCATCAACTCATTCTTTCCAGGGATCATACGATCAATCTTTGTTCTCGGTTAGGAATAACCATAAATTTAGAAAAATCTGCCGTATTACCATCGCAGCATATCTTCTTTATCGGAACAGATCTAGACAACACCACCGCATTGGTCAGATTACCTCAAGAAAGAGTTATCTCTCTACAAAGTCAGGTGTCCCGCTTGCTAAAAGAAAAGAGAGTACCTGCCTTTCAGGTTTTAAAACTTTTAGGCACCATGGCAGCTACCCTCATAGCGGTTCCTCTGGGACGGATGCACATGTGGATACTCCAATGGTTGCTTTTCACCCAGTGGTCTTATCAACAGCTCCCAATGTCTTTCAAGATCCTACTGACAGACGCTTGCAAGAAGGACCTTCTCTGGTGGCTGAACAGTCACCAGGTGACGATAAGTGGACCATTTGTACTTCCCCCTCCCGTAGCCACGGTGACCACGGACACTTCCCTGATAGGGTGGGGGGGACTTTTTCAGGGAAGAAATGCCCAAGGTACCTGGTCAGAGATGGAATCTCATGTGCACATCAGTGTCCTGGAGTTGAGAGCGGTGCTTTTAGCATTGCAGCACTTCCATAACTCTCTGCCTCAGGACATGATTGCGATCCAGATGGACAACATGTCGGTGGTGGTCTGGTACATCAACAAACAGAGGGGAACCAAGTCTTACCCATTATGCTGAGAAGCCTTCAGAATTTGGCAGTGGGCTGCATCCACCAGGCGCATTCTGATAGCAGTGCACATCCTGGGGAAATCCAACGTGATAGTGGACAAACTGAGAAGAGCAATTCTGTTGCCCCACTAGTGGTCCCTCAAAGAAGAAGTGGCGGAAATGATTTTCTGCAGATGGGGCCAGACTTGCTGTGACCTTTTTGCATCCCCACTGAATGCCAAATGCAGAAGCTACTTTGCCCTTAATCCTCCTCTGTGAGACAGCCCAAGGGATTCACTCATACACGATTGGCCCTCGGGTCTCCTTTATCCCTTTCCTCCAACCCTGCTGATCCCCAGATTTTTACAGAAAGCAAAAAGCTCGGGAAGGACTGTTATTCTGATAGCCCCCTTTTGGCCTTGGCAGATATGGTTCCCCTTCCTTTATCAATATCAACTGGAAGAACCTTGGTTTCTGGACCCAGTGCCAGACCTTCTGACTCACTCATCAGGACTTCTTCACCCCTCGCTTCAGTCCCTCAAACTGACAGCTTGGCTGCTCCACTTTCCAACCTAGCCAGGTCATATAATTTGTCTTCCGCGGTGCAACATATTCTGGTCTCTTCTCATAAAGTCTCCACCAGAAAACTGTATAACAGCAAATGGAAACATTTTGTTTATTGGGCCTCTCAACATGATATCGATCCCTATGTTGCTCCTATTGATAGTGTTCTGGAGTTTCTGACTATGCTTTTTCACGAAGGTGCAGCAGCAGCCACTGTAAGAGTTCAATTGGCTGCAATATCCAAATTTCACCTGGGATTTGAAGGGTCTAATCTTATCTCTCACAGATTATGTAAAGCCTTTCTGAAAGAGACTCATCACCTTAGGCCACCTGTCAGACAACCAGTTGCTCCCTGGAATCTAGATTTAATACTATTTCAGCTTATGCTTCCCCCCTTTATACCCGCATCTTCTTGTCCCTTGAAGTTCATTTCTTGGAAAACAATATTCTTGGTAGCTATTACCTCAGCTCGTAGAGTTTCAGAACTACAAGATCTTTTTATCAGGCCTCCGTATCTGTTTTTTCATCCTGACAGAGTGTCTCTTAGGACAAATCCCACCTTTCTTCCTAAGGTCTGCTCCAAGGTCAATTTGAACCAGTCTATTGAGCTGCTCACCTTTTTCAAACACCATTCGAAATAAATTAGAAAATATGTTACATAAACGTGATGTTCACAGACAATTGAGGTTTTATTTGGACAGAACAAAGGAGTTTAGGAAATCGGAACAACTCTTTGTTTCTCACCCGGACAATAAAAAGGTGCTGCCTGTAGCTAAAGTTACATTGTCTAAGTGGTTATCTGATTGCATAAAATATAATTATTTATCAACCAACCAACCTTTAGAGCATAGTGTGAAAGCACATTCCACCAGGGCTGGGTCTACATCTCTGGCTCATGCAGCCCAGTTGCCTTTGGACACAATTTGTGCAGCTGCTACTTGGTCCAAACCTCATACGTTTATCACTCATTACAAAGTGGACAGGGCTTCCTTTGGTTACACTGTTCTCAGGAATGTAATCCCGTGAGCCACCCAGGATTAGGGTGCTTGGGACGCTACCCACGTGTAAGAACAAATGGCGAGATTGAACAACTTCACATAAAGACGTTATGTTCTTACCATAATGTTCCATGTGAGTTGTTCATCTTGCCTTTGTTCTTACACTCCCTCCCACCTTCCCCCTCCAGGTTCATGAAGAACGGGCATGACTGGTGGTCTGGTTGGTCTAACTAGTTTCCTTTACTCCAGCCAGAGTATTTCTTAGCAAATTGTAAATATATGTATACATGTGTATATTTTTGGCATATTAGTATGTTTAGTGATATTTTTTCTTGCTGGGTTCAGCAAACTAGATCTGAGGTTAGTCAGAGAGCATCATGGTATAGGGACTGTGCCTCGAGCTACTCAGAGATCTTGAGCTTGGAAAGCGGCTGGCTCGGAGCTGATGGATCGGCTCCGTACCCACTTGTAAGAACAAAGGCGAGATGAACAACTCACATGGAACGTTATGGTAAGAACATAACTTCTTTTTTTGTCCCCCTGCTCCAAGTGGCTGACATACACACACTTTGAGATCGATTTTCACACACATCCACACACCTGGGAAAGACTGGCACAGATTTACTAGCTATGCCCCCTTTTGCACAGACTATAAGGTAGTTACACTGCCACCAGACATCCCAATGCCAGCTAGTCAAAGGCTCTTGCAAGGGTATCCAATTATACTGAGTGATATTCATATTAATACAAATGGTAATGTTAATCAAACAGCCAGACTTTCAGGAGTGACCACAGTGCCACCAATAGATATAAGTACTCTCAAAGGTTAAAATATTCTCTTTGAAGGACCAGCCACAATGAAAAGTTTAAATATATTTATAATAAATAATAAAAGAACATGGAAATATAAAATATTTATTTACAGTAAACACCAGAGTTTCAGTCACAGGAAATATTAAAAATAACACAACTGGAAAAATTCAGACATTTATAGAAAAACAACACTCAACTAATCTCACTGTATTTTCCCAACTGATCTAAAGAATACTATTCCCTGGTCACTTACTGGAGCAAGGCAAGATGAAGTGGGTGAGAGATCCTTCTTTGGCAGGTTACAAGAACAGACTGCAATGAGACTTCTGTCTCACCTAATACTAAAACATTATTTCTGTACAGAATGGCATCACATATATCTGGTCATCTGATGTCTGGTTCCCATGCAACCCCCCCCCCCAAGTTGCTAGAAACTGCCAAGATTTAGCACCTACATGTCAATAATACACACACCAGAGTTTTGCTCAAATCTGGTGCAGCTTCTGGAAGTCATAAAACAATTACAAACTTCTACTCTTCCTACAGAGACTAACAAGCCATGCTTTTTACAGACATTGTGTCTCTGGCTTCATTCAAAACTGTGAGATAATATATTTATGGCCTAGGTCCAGTAATTTAATTGTCTTACAGTTTGTTAAAGTCAGGGGGATTGAGATTAATCTCTTCTCTTTCAGTATGCTCTGTTACAATATATACATTTGTATAGTTACAATGATGCATGTACATTTCTTTTCTGCTAAGCGGGGCACACTGTTGATACTTTTTTAACACAAACAGCTTTACAAATGCATTTTTCAACACAAGCATCTGTACAAATCAGCTTGATATACAAATGACATATAATTCTTTACAAAATGCCAGCTAGCTGTGCTGGTTTATGTTACACATCCACTGCCTTACTTCTTCTGGCATAGCTGGTAATACCTCACATTGTCACAATACTCTTCACTTGTTAGATGTTCATAAATAAAGTCAGTAAACACTACCAAAGGATAAAAGCTCCTGTGGTTCCGATAACAAAATAAAACAAAACACATCCACAGGAACTAAACATGGCAGATGGTACACACAGATTCAGGTCACACTAAACGCTCCAAATTTCCCTGTATGAAAGTACGGACTTGACAACGATAAAAATATAAATTTTTTATTCCTTAAAGAAAGCGCTTTCACCAAAAGGCTTCATCAGACTATAAAAGTCACGTGATTTCAAACATTTAAAAATGTATTCGTCACTGAAGGTGGACTATTCACTATAACAATTGACTACAGGTACATATTTACAAATACAAAAACTAAAACATATACAACCTATATGTGTTAAAAAATATAAGTATCTACAAAAAATATATATGCTCACAAATGTATAAAAAACATAGATGAAAATATATGTACCAAATACAAAAATATATAATCGACAAATGGACCAAAATGCAAATAACCTATATGTATCCAGAGGCTGATACATAGTCCATGTGTGTATAAAAATACATGAAAAATACTGTAAAAAATTATACATATCTAAAAACCAAAAATTTTTTATGATAAACTCTCATAGTCCACCTTAAGTGACGAATGCACAAGCTTTTAATGGTTAGGTACGAACGAAACTTTAAACAATATAATGATTAATTTTAATTTTTATGTAGTTTTGGGTGTCCTGTCAAATACTTTGAAAGTATATGAACTCTTCAAGCCATTATAATAGGTTGGCTTTGTGAATATGATTAATAGAGTTCTACATCCTTCATTTTTATTTATTTTGTTTAATTAAATTTGAATGATGTCAGAAGCTGTTGTAACTAATTGTATTGCTTGTTACACTTTTTAAATGTTTGAAATCTCGTGACTTTTATAGTCTGATGAAGCCTTTTGGTGAAAGCGCTAACTTTCTTTAAGGAATAAAAAATTTAATATTTTTATCGTTGTCAAGTCCGTACTTTCATACAGGGAAATTTGGAGCGTTTAGTGTGACCTGAATCTGTGTGCACCATCTGCCGTGTTTAGTTCCTGTGGATGCGTTTTGTTCTACTTTTGGTTTATTTTGTTATCGGAACCACAGGAGCTTTTATCCTTTGGTGGTGTTTACTGACTTTACTGTTGCCTGTTTGTTTTACATTACACCATGAAGGAAACATGGCAGTTACCGTGAATAACAGCATTGAGCTGCCGTATACTGTGCATGAACATGAAGCAGTTAACCGGAAGTGTACACGGTTTCAGGACTGTGTTTCTGGTACAGATAACTTGCTTATGTTTTATGAACCAATGATTGAGAATGGCGCAGATGATTCAAAAGTAAACAGTTTGGCTGGTCTTTCTGATGACTTAAACAGGCTGGAATTGGATTTTTAAAAACTTAAACGGATGCAATTGCAGCGCCAGCATTTTGAGGCTTGTCTTCAGAAGAGAATCGTGCCTAGAGGGCTGCGCATCGTAAAAATACCAACCACAGGTAACTTACATCCAGAGCTGTTGTTTAAATGGCAACAGCTTAATTTGGAACTTAGCTTTAATTATATGAAGCTTTTGAATGAATTTTTCAGTCCTGAAGAGGAGTTGTTGAGAAACAGTGTTATTAAACAACAAAAAAGTATATCAACGAAATATCCGAACTCTAAGACTGAATTGGGGTTGGAGACTATTAGACAATGTTTTACTATATGAAAAACGCTTATTAGAACAGAAAAGGAATAAGATCCATAGGGATGTTAAAGATTTTAAGCTAGGCCATGTCTTTACTTGGCCCAGAGGCAACAGTAATATTACTGAACTAAATGGTAATATACAGACTTCCAATGAAGTTTTGAATGTGGCTAAATCTGTGACAAATTTGGACAATCAAGAAAATGTTGTATGTAACCAAATTGCTGATGGAAATGTTAATGATGAAAATGGGTGTATTGTTGAATCTTCTATTTCCTCTGGGGAGTCAATTAATTTAATAGGCAGTGGTGACCCAGGGTCAGGGCCAAACATTAACATCATTCATACGTCCAAGACCAAAACTAGTAATGATGAACCAGCTGTTAGAAGGAAAACCACATTAAATAAATCTATATGTTTACATTCACAAGGAGGTGGTACCAGCCCCCATACCCCTTTCCCAATAGAGCCGTTTCAACAGGCCGTGAGGCAGAGATCCTTCAGCAGAGGGAGGCAGAAACGGAAGGGGTCGGGAGGTGAATATACGGGCCCCACCTTGAAGAAAATGTGGGAGAGGGTGGACAGGCTTTAGTTATGAATTTATCCTCAAGGAATCTAAGTAAATTTGAGGTGCAAGTTTTGAATAAGGGACTTACGTTTATACCCACTACTAAGGTTGACTTGACTGATTCTGTTATAGATATTAAATTATTTGCACGTAATGTCCAATTGAAAATGGAATTTGGTGATAATAATGGTCTTGGGCGACCTGAAACCTTTCGACCACCCAGCACCTATGTTCCTTTATTACATCATTTTATTGATACCTTTGTAAGGTTAGTTGAACAGAACTTGCATAAGTTAGATGAAGAGAGTCGAAGTGATAAGAGTGGGAATATAAAACACAATCTGTCATTTCCACAAAGGAGAGCTCTAACTGATTTAAGTAAGGACCGTTCTATAGTAATTAGACCAGTTGATAAGGGTGGGCCCATCGTTATAGTGGACCGTAGTACTTATCTAGAAGACATGAAATGCATGTTACAAGAGAAAAATGTTTACACTAGGATTGATATGACGGAAGTAGCCAATAAGGTTTATAGAATTTATGATATGTTGGATGATTTATTAAAGAGTCAAGACATCACCTTAGAATATTTTAGGTTTCTGAGGGTTAACAACCCCCTAGTACCTGTGATCCAAGGACTGCCTAAGGTCCATAAGTCCCTGTCCAAACCACCCTTGCGACCCATAGTAGCAGGACGGGGCTGGGCTACGGAACCATTTTCTTTGTATTTAGAGTATTTTTTAAGACCAATTGTAGATGCCAATACAGTTATACTAAAAGATAGTAAACAGTTTCTTTTGGATATATATGCCTACACTAGGTGTCTGAGAGATGATGAACCATATGTCTTGGTGACATTGGATGTTAAGAGTCTTTTTACTGTGATACCTAATGAAGTAGGAGTCATCAAAACACAACATTATTTGTCTTTACACTCTGGTTTGGACAGTAGAGTCATTGATCTCTTGACATTGTTTTTGGAAACGGTTTTACATAATAATATTTTCTTATTTGATGATGATGTGTACATTCAGAATGATGGCGTAGCTATGGGCACTTCATGTGCCAATAGCTACACCAACATTGTCATGGCTAACTGGGAGGAGGAACTTTTATTTCCTTTAGAAGTGTTTCAACAGAATGTTGGGTTTTACAGACGTTTTGTTGATGACCTCTTTCTAATTTGGAAAGGGGATGAAGTTGGCCTTATGAATTTTGTTTCCATTATAAATAACCTGACGGATTTTCTTAGATTCACTGTAAGTTTTTCCAGAAGTAATATTTCTTTTTTAGATGTTCGCATTGAAAGGCTTGGGAATGGCCTATTAAATACATCAATCCACAGGAAAGTTTGTTTAGGAATACATTACTACATAGGAATAGCATGCACCCCCTTTATGTCTTTGGCAATGTAGTAAGAGGCCAGGTTATGAGAGCCTCCAGACTTAATCCTACCAATGAAGGGTATGAACATGAATTGGCTGACCTTACAACTAGATTATTGGATAGGCATTATAGCCATTCTGAAGTAGATAAAGCTATTATGGAGGTCAGACAATTAAGGACATCTAGAGTGTGTCCATATTTTTCTGATTTAGGTAATATGGTGAACAATGTACAACACAGAAGAACCAGTGAACTTAAAATACCGATGTTCTTTACTACAAATATAAGCAGGATTAAGGAGATTATTAAGAAACACTGGGACACCCTTCTTCTTGATGAAGATATAGGAGATATAGTAGGTCAGAGACTTAAGTTTTTGTATAAAAATAGGAAGAACTTGAAACAGATTTTGTGTTGTTATCCTCTGACAAGACTTGATTCTGGTCCTGTCCTAGATATTGGCAATACGAAACCATGTAATCATTGTAAACAGTGCCAATATATTGACACTAGTTGTACATTTATACAACCCGTTACTGGACACGAGTTTTCTTTTCATACAATGACCAATTGTCAGAGTATGAATGTTATTTATCTTGACAGATGTGTGTCCTGTGAAGCGTTTTATATTGGCAAAACCAATAGGAAGCTTAGGGAGCGTATTAGGGAACATGTTTACCATTTACGTATGGGCTTAGAGTTTAATGCCCTGGCCAAACATAGAAGACAGCAAGGGATGACACATACACTTAAGTTCTCTGTCATGCAAATCATCCTTCCTAGTATGCGGGGGGTGATTTGGAGAATTTCACTGAGGAATGTGAATTACGATGGATTATTCGATGTAGAGTGGATAGAACACCTGGACTGAATGATAAAGTCCCTATAAGACCAATTCTTCGAAACAAAAGACTGACCAAGCCCAAATAAAGGGACTCTTACCATCCACGGTTTCTTTTTATTGTCCCAGGTTCTTCCACTTGTTAGTACATTATAGGCATGAATATCATCATCATTTATGCTCTGTTTTATGAGAGTTTATCATAAAAAATGTTTTGGTTTTTAGATATGTATAATTTTTTACAGTATTTTTCATGTATTTTTATACATACATGGACTATGTATCAGCCTCTTGATACATATAGGTTATTTGCATTTTAGTCCATTTTTCGATTTATCAAATATATATTTTTGTATTTGGTACATATATTTTCATCTATGTTTTTTATACATTTGTGAGCATATATATTTTTGATATTTTTTGTAGATACTTATATTTTTAACACATATAGGTTGTATATGTTTTAGTTTTTGTATTTGTAAATATGTACCTGTAGTCAATTGTTATAGTGAATAGTCCACCTTCAGTGACGAATACACAAGCTTTTAATGGTTAGGTACAAACGAAACTTTAAACAATATATTGATTAATTTTAATTTTTATGTAGTTTTGGGTATTCTGTCAAATGCTTTGAAAGTATATGAACTCTTCAAGCCATTATAATAGGTTTGCTTTGTGAATATGATTAATAGAGTTCTACATCTTTCATTTTTATTTATTTTGTTTAATTAGATTTGAATGATGTCAGAGGCTGTTGTAACCAATTGTATTGCTTGTTACACTTTTTAAATGTTTGAAATCTCGTGACTTTTATAGTCTGATGAAGCCTTTTGGTGAAAGCACTAACTTTCTTTAAGGAATAAAAAATTTTATATTTTTATCGTTGTCAAGTCCGTACTTTCATACAGGGAAATTTGGAGCATTTACTGTGACCTGAATCTGTGTGCACCATCTGCCGTATTTAGTTCCTGTAGATGTTCATAAATAGCTGCACTTTTATTTCTACAGAACAATATCTCTCAGAAAAACTGATCAGCTTTTTGTCTCCTTCTCCAGTGTTAGGAATAGAAGGCCAATATCCAAACTTACTTTGTCTAAATGGATCACAGACTGCATTTCTCATGTGTATTTTGATAAGGGAGTACCTATATCTTGCCATGTTACAGATTATTCTTCTAGATCTATGTCTACATCTCAAAGCTTCTGGTCCAGAGTTCCACTAGGGGACATTTGTGCAGCTGCCACTTACTGGAATTCCCATACCTTTGTCACACATTGCAAGTTAGATGTTGTGCCTAGAGGTAGGGCTGCTGTGCTTCAGAATTTCCTTTTTATGAGGGCCACCAGGGGTCACTGTAGCTGGGGACTCTGTCCCACAGCTGAGGAATGAATGAAAATGACAACATCAGATAAAGAAGTTATGTACTCACCATAACATTTCATCTGTCTTGTCCGTTTTCATTGTTCCTCAGCCCCCCCCACCCCATCATCCTGTCCCTTCTGGGTAGATTTTCAAGGGTGTTCTAGGAACCAGTGTTTTTTTAAAGCTCTGGATTCTATCTACTATGTATCCTAGGATAGTTTTCTTTCCATTATTTTATGTATCTGCTTATATAGCTGTAGCAAAATCCATCTGAGGTAGTTGGGAGGACATGGGCATTATGGGTAAGGGAGGAGCCAGACAGTCAGATCCTAATCTATAAAAAAGGCGTCCGAGTCAGATCCAAACCCACAGGTTGAATAAGTTTATAGAATTAAGGAAAGCTTCTCATTAAGAGTATGTAGCAAATGCGTACTGCTGCCTTGATCTGTGACCTACAACATCCATACCCAAATAAGGTCTCATGGTGAACACCTGCATAACAGAGTTACAGTCCTGGCTTCCTAGAGATTGACTCACCGCACTCTGAGATCAGTGTCTTCCAGTGTTAATTTATACACATTAACTAAAATTTAACTAAACTATTACATTCACAACCCTTCCTCCACATGCACACAATTTATTTATTTTAACTGAGTAAGCCCACTAGACACACATGGCAGTTTCATTATTACCCAGGAGCACTTACTTAGAGTCAGTCAGTAGGCAAATGTAGGTGGAAGGAATGTAATTTTCCATCTTGGACTTCAAGAAATAACTTGCTAATAACACTAATCCTTAATCTTCTGGGCCACCCATCAGATGTACTGCATTGGATTGTAATGTTTTCAGTGCTACAACAGTTTCCTGTTTTAAGGTAGTTACTTGCCACCAGCCAGACCAGACTGGCACAGCAACATTACCAGTTAAATTACCATTCCTAAAAATGAGTCAACTAAAATATAAAATAACATGGTACATTAGCTGAGCAGTCTATCTCTGTTTGAAAGGTTGATACCAACAGCTAATAATCAACAACATTGTGCCATTGCCCTTATATAAGTCAATAAGTAAATAATAAAGTATAAGAATTATATTATACAGACAATGAAATTACTGCACAAGGGCATGTCAGATGTTTCAAACAGCTATGCCATTTAGAAAAACAATGGTTTAGCTGGCGAATTTTAACTGTGACCTGTGTCAAATGTTACAAGCAGTATGGAATGGAAATTAATTCACCTTTGAAGACAGTCCTAAGGCAAGCATATCCAACAACAATCTGATTTAAAATTGATTCCTGCTTCAGAATTCCCAGAAGAGAGAAGGTCACACCATCTGACCTTTGTAGGCATGTCCTAGGATTCATTAATACTAGGAGATATACAATTAAGAGAATCCTTTCAGATTCCCTGTTTTAATAATCTGTGGCATATTCCATACTTGTCAGTCAGAATTTCAGCTGAAGCAACACAGTTTCTTGAAGGTTCCAGCTACTACAAGTCATTAGGTAACATGAAATATATTTTTATTCTGTCTTGCTACTGTGTGTGTGTGTGTGTGTGTGTGTGTATGTGTGTATTTATGTATGTACCGATGCACTTACGCATGCACATTTGGCTGCACACTAACTAGAAAACATAAAATTGTCAGTTTCTTCTACATTTCAGATTTTGTGGTTTGGTGCAGCTTGCAGTAAAATAACTGCAAGTGCTGCACAGCCTTTTTACATTAAATAGTTATACTTTATA
The DNA here is from genome assembly GCF_019279795.1 of Protopterus annectens. Classification (NCBI taxonomy): domain Eukaryota; kingdom Metazoa; phylum Chordata; order Ceratodontiformes; family Protopteridae; genus Protopterus; species Protopterus annectens. Next base: position 747,104,206 of record NC_056733.1, on the reverse strand, counting down.
CTTTTTACACAATCTTTTTATATTTAAATTTTTTGCATTATTTTTACAAAACCCTAATTTTTGCAGTTACATTTCTTTTATCTGCTGCTGTTCCATTGAAATATAGCAACATATTGTATTCAACTCCATGTAAGATAGGTTGCCAAAGATGCTAGAATTGCTGAATGATTTGATGTAATAAATGCATTTGTGGTAACTGGTTTGTTGTTTCATACTTTGGTGTTACACTTCAAAAGTGTTTGATTTTTTTTTTTGATTGGTGAAGGGTATACTCAGCTTTATTATTTTTTAAACAACTTTATTAAATCACCACTAGGCACACATTAATAGAAAAAGTAAATGATATTAACATTTTCCATTTATATACATTATTTATCATGTATGTTTTCTGGCTTAAAAACTACTATCAATTCAACATTACATATATTGCTCAATTCCAGCCTTTGCTTAAACGTCACCCCTCCTGAATATTATTCTGCATGTATTGTTCCTTCCCTTTTCTAAAGATCCCTCTTTCAGGTCTTTTATCTCTTCAGTACTTCAAAAATACAGTTGGTTTAAACTTTGATTTCCATTTTCTATTAATAACTTTTTTGGCAGCTACCAGTGTTAAACATAGCAAGGCCTTATTATGTCTAGGCAGTTCAGATTCTTTGTCCCAGCTCTAAATAACCATTTCCTTAGTTACTGCCATTTTTTCACCCATTACACCTCCAACATTTGCTTTCTACCTGAGGAAAATTCTTTGAAGTCTACGTGGGGTATAAAAATAGCTATGCAGACACTTCCAAGTAAAATTCCTAAACCTTCTGGACTTTGTTTCCATACGTATGTCCTCCCATTGCTCCCTTGTAAATTGCTTTTCAAGTCTGTCTGCCCAATCTTTTGTAACCTCCTCTGATAGATTCTTATATTTATCATGTAATATTTTATATGCCCTACTAATTATCTCTTTTTCAGCAGCAGCTTCCAGATTTAACTAAAAACTCTATCAGAGCAGGTCTTTCACATATGATTCCTTTGTTCCTTTCTCTATGCCTGTACTCTGATAACAACCCCTGGTAGAGAATACAGTCTTTAGCCTGCAGTCCAGACATCTTCTTGGCCTCATCCCACTTTAGTACATTTCCCTCTGTAGTTACTTGCTCCCAATTCCTTGGTTTATTTGCCAGTTTTTGCCAGTAAAGTCCAACCTCTTCTTGAACTCCTCAGACTGTTATTTATGTTTATTTTTAGAACTATGTTGCTTGAATTGGTATGAGCTGCCCTAGCAATGTGTTGTAGGCATAGACTTTTAAAACAGAATCAAGTCAGAAATGTTATTATTTTTTTTATTTGATTTGTTTATGTATTTAACATTTCTTTACTGGGAAACTCCAACTAGGCATATGTCCCATTTTCAGTGGAGACCTGGGGAGAAAACTCATTACAGTTAACAATTTAAATACAAGAAGAATATTTAAATACAAAAAGAACATAGCTAGGCAATGCACTTCTGGTAGTTAGTAATGAGTGTATGGAGAGAAAATAAGTTAGTAGAAGTGTAGAAGCCAAGCTGAATCATGGTCATATGGGGCCCTAGGCAGTGAAATGTTCCAGATCCCCCCCAGCCATTCTGGTATCCCATTACTAATCCCTTCCCCACATTTACCATAAACACTGCTCAAAACTGTCAGTGTGCATATTATTTTCTTCTCAGCTTATGAAATGAAGGCAGAGATGTGGATTTAATTTAAAACATTTAAATTAAATATCATTTGTTGACCAGGTTAGTCCCACTAGGCTAGTAGCTTCTTTTCAGGGGAGAACTGTGGTGGTATTTATACTACTAGGGGAAATTTGGCCAGGGCATTGGGGACCTTCCATCTAATCTTTTTGATAGCTCAGGTGGATGTAAAAGATCTTGCAGCATCTACCATTAACTCAGACAGGTGGGGCCTCGATTTAACATCTCAACCAAAGAGTAACACACTGTGTAGTGCAACCTCCCCCCTTTAAGTGCATTGCAGTATCAGCAATCCATCCACAAGATGTTGGAGTAGAACCCACAGCCTTCTTCACCAAAGGCAAGTATGCTACCTGTTGTGCTACTAACATTGCTTTCAAATTCTGTTGCACTAACATTGACTGACATTTGTTAAACAAAACAGTTGCAGACTGAAACAGACTTAGCATGAGCAACAGTAAACATCTTGTCCCTTGAAACTCACATTCCTTGAAAATGCATTGAAACTCACATTTATTGAAAATGCACTGAAACTTACATTCATTGAAAATGCATTGAAACCCACATTCATTGAAAATGCATCCCAGGAGTTTTGAAGATCTTTTCCATTAAGCAGTGAAACAAAATGTATGAACTAATAAAGGACAAAACTGACTGAGTGAGCAGTTTGGAAGCTGGTGTAGAAGATTAAGGCTCTTGTCTGTTATAGCCAAGGTACAGAGTTAGAGCCTGAGAATGCTAATTAACTAACCTGTCATCCCTGACTATGGCATTACACACACTTCCCATGAGAGATCCTAATCATAAAAGAATGGAAGCAAAGCAGCAGTTCCAAGTTCTTTAGTTCATAAGGAAAACACCAGAATCAAAGTGCATTTGAGAAATCAAATCCTGAGCTTTGCTGTCTGTGCATCATACTAAAGATGCATGTACAGAACAAAATGCATCCTTAAAGAAGAAATATAAAAATTGTTTAATTAAAATTAAATGTTGTGGCAGACCCCCCAGTTGGCAGTCCCTAAGCAACTGCCTCAGTTGCCTAGTGCTGGATCTAGAAGAAAGAGATGAGAAAGAGAAAAATGTTGGTATTGTGCATAAAGAAGTTAACTGCAGAAGATTAGATTCAGCCAGGGGATATGCATGTGCAGAGCCATGACTGGATAGGAAAGTTTTTAAGGAGAGTTTTTTTAGTAAATGATAGCTATGGGAATGCTGTTCCAGTACTTAGCAACAGTACTTGAGTATGATGAATATCCTATAGATTTATTGGGTTTGTAGATAGAGAATAGTTGCTTTTCAAAAGAAGAAGTTGACTGCATTTGAGGAAATTGGAGTAGTTCAAGCTAATTTAGTGATTTGAGAGCCTCACAGTGATATGTGTTGTAAGGCTGATTTACTGCAAATCTGTCTATGGTGTTATAACATAGTTCTAGTTTAGATATGAGAGAAGTTTATAAGTTAATGAGGATGGATGCAGCGTAGAGTAAGGAAGGAATAAAATATACGTTTCCCAGAGTAAGTCTTGTTTGTGTGGTGAGGTATTTTTTTTTTCATATTCATAAGAGTGTACCTAACTTTTGGTGTTTTTTTAATGGAATTTTGAATATGTAAATCAAATTTCAGTTGGTCATTGATTAGAATCCCTAATTGATTAATATGAGAACCACTTCTATGATGGTGTTATTTTGAAATTATTTTTGATATGTGTTAAAGATTTCAGGAGAAATAGGAGTAACTTGGTTTTCTTTGGACCGTGATGGAGTTGACTGTTAACCAGTTTTCAGTGGAGTTAAAAGCATTCTGGGTGATAGTTTGAAGGTGAGGGAGGTTGTCTGATGTATGATGAGTATACCATGATCTGCATATTGTATTAGAGAAGCTTGTTGTGTAGATGTATGAATATCATTTAGAAAGGCTCACCCAGACTCTGCTACACTTTGCTGTGAAGGAAAGGTTAGTTTGCTTTTTATTTGTTGTATTTTGTATTACTTTATTGCCTTTTTCTATTTTGAACACTGTGATTTGTTTTCTTTACCTTGTGGTTTACTTGTATTCTGCTTTTAACTGCATATTAAAACTTGAAAAGAGACTACAGCTCTGTCTCGTGAGTCAGGCAGAAATATTTTTTCCCACCCAGTTACTGTTGTGTTCTTAAACACCACTGTCTTTCTAGTTGCCTGCCCCTTATGTTAATTTGACCATATATCTCGTTTCCTGTCTGCTTTTACTGGCTTGTGTGAGTAAGCACAAAATTATCATTTGTGAAATCACTCCCCTTCAACTATTTAAATTTATTGGCCATCCTACTTTATTCCGTAGTACCAGAATACAAACATGACCACCCCCTTTCAATCTATCTTGCTGTTTTAAAAATAGTGACTCTCCACTAAAACTTAACCTTTTACAGGTTGTCTGATGTATGATGAGTATACCATGATCTGCATATTGTATTAGAGAAGCTTGTTGTGTAGATGTATGAATATCATTTAGAAAGGCTCACCCAAACTCTGCTACACTTTGCTGTGAGGGAAAGGTTAGTTTGCTTTTTATTTGTTGTATTTTGTATTACTTTATTGCCTTTTTCTGTTTTGAATAATGTGATTTGTTTTCTTTACCTTGTGGTTTACTTGTATTCTGCTTTTAACTGCATATTAAAACTTGAAAAGAGACCACAGCTCTCTCTCTTGTGAGTCAGGCAGAAATATTTTTTCCCACCCATTTACTGTTGTGTTCTTAAACACCACTGTCTTTCTAGTTGCCTGCCCCTTATGTTAATTTGACCATATATCTCATTTCCTCTCTGCTTTTACTGGCTTGTGTGAGTAAGCAAAAAATTATCATTTTGTGAAATCACTCCCCTTCAACTATTTAAATTTATTTGTCATCCTACTTTATTCCATAGTACCAGAATACAAAAGTGACCACCCCCTTTCAATCTATCTTGCTGTTTTAAAAATAGTGACTCTCCACTAAAACTTAACCTTTTAGACAGGTAAAACTTAAGATGTGAAATTGTTCAATCTCGCCGTTTGTTCTTACGCATGGGTTCGGAGCCGATCCTCGGCTCCGAGACGGCCACTTCTATAGCTCTGCATCTTGAGAAAGCTCGAGGCACAGTCCTATCCCATAATGCCCTAGTGCTAACCCTCAGATCTAGTTTGCCATGGCAGCAGATGCATCGCAGAAGCTCGGGCCAGTAAACTTTTTCTATTTTTCGAAGTTTTCCATAACTTACCTTATTAGTATAGATAGTTATATATATATATATATATATATATATATATATATATATATATATATATATATATATATTAGTCTTTTACTAGTGTAGTTACAGAGAGTTATATATTCTTCTTCTTATTGTTATTATATTATAACTTTTCTAAGGCAATTTTCAGGCCTATTATCCTGTCTTTTTAACAGGTGTTTTTTCTTTAGAAAGGCTTAAGTCCTTACTCTTTTGTGTGCAGTGATACCTTAATTTTTTTCTTGTTTTCAGGTTCTTATAGGTATATGTCTGATTTTTTGAACATGTCTGAGAAGCAAAAATCAGGCTTTAAGAAATGTCTATGCGGACAGAAAATGTCCATCACGGATAACCACTCTTCCTGCGTCTACTGTCTTGGCCCTCTCCACTTACAGGAGGACTGTTCTATTTGTCATTCCTTCAGTGGGAGGGTCATGATGGAGAGACGCAGGAAGTTGGTAGACAGGGGTTTATTAAAGCCCGAATTTCAGGAGGCCCTTGACAAGGCTGAATTGGTATCCAAGTCTTCGAAGGGGTCCAAGTCTTCGAGAGTGTCGGAGCCAAAGTCATCGGCTCCGAGCACCTCTATTAAGATTCGGACACCGGCTCCACAGACTTCAGAGTCGGCTGTCGAATGTATATCTTTGATCGAGACTCCAGTCTTGGAGCCGGACTCGGAGGTTCCGCTGCCATCGATCCTTCACTCGGTGACGACTTCGGTTCCTTCGACCCGCTCTTCGAGACCCTTATCTGATTCGGATGTGGATCGAGTGATACAGAAGTTAATGGAGAACTCAGCCCTTTCTAAACTGATCCAAGTTTCGTCCCAGCTGGTTTCGAAACTCAAAGCCCTCCCTGGGTCATCTACTGCTCCTCCTCCAAGACCTGTCGAGTCTTCGGAGCCGAGAGTCGAAGTTCCGATGATGGTAGAACCATCGATACCGAAGCCTACAGCTGTGCTTTCAGTACCGTTGACCTCGACGCCCTCGGAATGGATTGAGGGGTCCCGGAGCCGACTATCATTCCTTGGTTCCGGGGCGGACAGTCGAACCGAGATGTCAGTACCGACTCTCCCCCTAGGAGCCTCGGCTCAGATTAGTTCGGCACCATCCTCTAGGTCGGAGCCCGGACCCCCGGTCTCGGGGATTGTTCGTGGTTTCTCAAAACCAGGAAGGTCTTCGGATCCGGGTACCAGTGCCTTCGACACCATGAGGAAGGTCTTGTCGAAACAGACACATATCTCGTCAGATTCTTCTTCTCCTCCCCCTAAGGGTCCACGTTCGACTTCTGTATCCTCGGCTCCCACTAAGCGTTGAGACCCAATGCCTCAGTTGCCCCCAGAGGGTGCTCCTGGTTCCTCGGACGCTTCTCCAGAAGCCCCATATGAAGAAGTACCAAGGAAAAGACTGTGCAAGAGGAGGCACATAGATTCCCCACAGAAATCTCTTACATCAGATACAGATACAGATTTAGATGAAGCAGAAGGGTCCCCACGGCCCCCCTCGAAGGATGTCTCCTTTGCAGACATCCTGGAGATCCTAAAACAGAGGTGAGATTGGCAGCCACTTAACCCTTCTGTGGATGAATCAGTATTGCTGAAGGCATTCGGGGCTCTACCTTCTACCTCCTGGGTGACCCCTCCCTTTGACGAACTTATGGACTTGATAGCTCGGAGGGCTTGGGAGACACCTGACACGGTGGAACCAGTTCCCCGCAGGCCGAATAAGTTTATAACAGCCCCCCAGGACAAGAGTTTTCTTACCAAGGGTGTTCCAGTGGATACTATGGTGGTGGCGGCAGCCACTAAGAAGGACATGTCAGAGTCCTCTTCCGCTGTCCATCCTCCTAATAAAGATTCTAGGACGATGGAGAGATATGGGAAGTGCGTTTTCAGTTCTGCGACTTTTTCCATGCGATCGCTGAACTACTTGATGCATTTTACACATTTACAGAGGGATCTCCTCAAGGAACTCGGAGATACTCTCCAGGGTCGTACAGATGCTGCTGTTACCGAGAAAGTGACAGCACAACTTAATACCCTTAACTCTGTAGTCAACTCCTGCATGAGGCTCATTTCATATGCGGCCGAAGGTGCGAGTAGAGCGGCAGCTTCAGTGATTGCTCTTAGGAGACAATCCTGGCTGCGGCTGTGCTCCTTTGCGGAATCCTTCAAGTCTTCTTTTACTAATGTCCTGTTTGATGGTGCCTCTCTTTTTGGCCCCAAAGTAAAGGAGACCCTCACTAGGTGTGAGCAAGAAGGGAAGGCCCTATCTGCTGTAGGAGTCCGTTTTTTCGCCCCTTCCAGACCATACCCCAAAGGGCAAAGAGGCGGAAAGATGAAGTTCCATAAGACACAGGGTTCCTTTCAGTCCACACAGAGTGATAATGCCCCTTCCAGAGGCAGAGGAGGGGGAAGGAATGGAAGACGCCGTCCAAACGGCAGAGGGGGTCCGCAAAACCAGGGCGACAGAGATACTTTCTCTGGCAAGCCTTTCCAGCACTCCTGAGAGGAGGCCCGACTGTCCTGCTCTGGAGGCAGTTGGGGGACGCATAACTTTGTACCCGCTGGCCTGGCGAAATTTAACCTCAGATGCATGGGTACAAAATATAATTACCAGAGGTTACGACATAAAATTCATAAACGTTCCCCCTACCACCAAAAGATTCCCAGACATTCCACCCAATCTGCGGGATCAGGCAGCCTTAGAGATCCAGAAGCTGCTCAGGAAAAGAGTCATCCAAACAGTCCCGGCAGACCAAATAGGATCCGGAACATACTCAAGGTTCATTTTAGTTCCAAAGAAGACAAGGGACTGGAGACCAATTCTGGATCTCAGCAGATTAAACACCTTCGTTGTGAAGGAGAAGTTTTGGATGGTCACGCTACAGTCAATCCTCCCTTTTCTGCAGGAAGGAGACTGGATGTGCTCTATAGATCTCAAGGACGCGTACTACCATATAAAAATGGCCAGACCGTCCAGGAGATTCCTGTGCTTCCGGCTAGGAGCCAGTCATTTTCAGTTTCGGGCTCTGCCGTTTGGACTCACCTCAGCCCCCAGGGTGTTCACCAAGTGTATGACAGTAGTAGTGTCTCACTTGAGACAACAAGGATTCCAGGTGTTTCCGTATCTAGACGACTGGCTCCTCTCCGCCACCACCGAGTATCATCTGCTCCAAGCAAGAGATTACACAATCAGTCTTTGTTCCCATCTTGGCGTTACAATCAATTTAGAAAAATCTTCTTTATTGCCATCACAGCGTATCTCATTTATAGGGGTAGAACTGGACACTACCTTGGTCACGGTCAGACTTCCACCAGAAAGGGTTTCAAAACTAAGGGAGCAAATTGCAATACTCCTTCAAAAGACAAAAGCTACAGCAAAACAGGTTTTAAGAGTCCTGGGATTAATGTCAGCTGCACTGGTTGCAGTCCCTGTAGGAAGAATGCACATGAGGATCCTACAATGGCTACTGTTCGCCCAGTGGTCCTATCAGCACCTGCCGTTGTCACACGAGATTCTAATCACATCCTGCTGCAAGCAGGATCTACGATGGTGGATGCTATCTCAAGACTTGACACAAGGTCGACCATTTACCCTGCCAACCCAGATAGCGACAGTAACCACAGACGCTTCCCTGATTGGGTGGGGGAGTTTGTTCCAGGGAAAGACGGTCCAAGGTCAATGGTCCAGAACAGAATGCAAACTGCACATCAATGTTCTAGAGCTAAGAGCGGTGTTTCTAGCGTTGCAACACTTTCACGGCGTCTTACCTCAAGGAACAGTGGCAGTCCAGACAGACAACATGTCAGTGGTCTGGTACATCAACAAACAGGGAGGAACAAGATCTTATCCACTATGCAGAGAGGCCCTCAGGATCTGGCAATGGGCTGTCTCCACCGGACGCTTTCTGATAGCAACGCACATTCCCGGGATGTCCAACGTAATTGTGGACAGGTTGAGCAGAGCCATCCTGTTACCTCACGAGTGGTCTCTGAAATCTCAAGTGGCGGAAGCGATATTCCGCAAGTGGGGCCAGCCTTGCTGTGACCTTTTTGCATCACCGATGAATGCCAAATGCAGAAGCTACTTTTCCCTTCTCCCTCCACCAGGGAGTGTCCCCAGAGATTCACTGGTTCACAATTGGCCCCCGGGTCTCCTGTATGCTTTTCCACCCATTCCGTTAATCCCCAGGTTTCTACAGAAAGCCAAACGTCTGAAAAGGACCATAATTCTAATAGCCCCATTCTGGCCTCGACAGATCTGGTTCCCCTTTCTTTAGGCCCATCAAATCGAGGAGCCATGGATTCTGGACCCAGTTCCAGACCTTTTGACCCATGCGTCAGGAGCCCCACATCCATCCCTGCAGGCCCTAAAATTGACAGCTTGGCTGCTCCTCTTCCCATTCTAGCCAGGTCAAGCCTTTTGTCCCCTGCGGTTAAACGTATAATTGTTTCCTCTCTTAAACCATCCACTACAAAGACTTATCGGAGCAAGTGGACACGTTTTTCTTATTGGGCATTACAACAAGGATTAGATCCAACAGAAGCACCGGTGCACAAAATTTTGGAGTTTCTGTCTAAGATCTTTGAAGAAGGAGCATCATCGTCCACAGTTAGAGTCCAAATGGTGGCTATATCGAACTTTCATGTGGGTTACAAAAATTCTTCCATCATGTCCCACAGACTTTGCAAGGCGTTTTTGAAAGGCACCTTTCACCTCCAACCTTCCATTCGTAACCCAGTTGCTCCTTGGAATCTTAATTTAATTTTATCCCAGTTAATGTTATCCCCTTTTGAACCAGCCTCTACAGCCTCTCTTAAGTTCGTGTCATGGAAAACATTATTCTTGGTGGCTATAACCTCTGCTCGTAGAATTTCGGGAATTACACGCGCTATCTGTTCGACCTCCCTACTTGATTTTCCACTCGGATAGAGTGACATTACGCACCAATCCGTCTTTTCTCCCAAAAGTTTGTTCATTTTCAAATATTAACCAGTCCATCGAACTTCCCACCTTCTTCAAAGATCACACTAACAAGTTGGAATATATGCTGCATAAGTTAGACGTCCACAGACATCTCAGATTTTATTTGCAAAGGACAAAAGATGACAGAAAATCAGACCAACTATTTATATCCTTTGCTGACCAAAGAAAAGGTATGGCGCTTACCAAAGTTACCTTGTCTAAATGGCTGACAGATTGTATTAAATTTATCTATTCACAGACGAAACAACAATTACCTTTTCAACCCAAGGCTCATTCTACCAGGGCTATGGCCACATCTCTAGCCCATGCAGCCCATTTGCCGTTGGATACTATTTGTGCAGCAGCAACCTGGGCGAAGCCTCATACCTTCATTCTCCATTATAAGTGGGACAAGAACTCCAAAGATAGGGCCTCTTTTGGTTCCACGGTTCTCAGGAACATTCTCCCATGAGCCACCCAGGGTAAAGGAGCTAGGGACGCTACCCATGCGTAAGAACAAATGGCGAGATTGAACAATTTCACATAAAGAAGTTATGTCTTACCATAACGTTCCATGTGAATTGTTCATCTCGCCTTTGTTCTTACTACCCACCCTCCATCCCCCGGCCTATGTTTTTTTTTCGGAGAACGGGATGATTTGGATTCCAATTCAGCTTGTGTTCAACACCTTCTGTTAGTCTCTGGCTGCTTCTGTTGTCAGGGTACTCTTTTCATTATCTAGGTGTTTTTTGGGCATTGCTGCCCCTTATCTTTAAATTACTGCTAGCACCTGGGGCGCATTGTTATCTTCTGGTGTTAGCAAACTAGATCTGAGGGTTAGCACTAGGGGATTGTGCGATAGGACTGTGCCTCGAGCTTTCTCAAGATGCAGAGCTGTAGAAGTGGCCGTCTCGGAGCCGAGGATCGGCTCCGAACCCATGCGTAAGAACAAAGGCGAGATGAACAATTCACATGGAACGTTATGGTAAGACATAACTTCTTTTTACCTACCTTCACATCTAATTCCTATAGTGCACACTGCAGTGTTTAGGAGAAACCATTTTTTTTATGTTACCTTTAAGCATCTATTGCAAGACCACCAGTTATTGGAGAGCCCACATTCTGCCTCTCAGTAGTCATCTTGGGATTAGTGCTTCTGTTTTCTCCTGGTGAGAGAAGGAGTGCAGTTACATTATTTCCTGGAGACTGCTGATCACCAGAAAGCTTAATAACTGCCTTATAGGTGACAGCTTGGAATCTGTGCTTGTATTCTGATCCTGGTGAGAGTAGGAGCATAGTGCATTGATTCCTGACTCTTTCTGGTTGGAGTCCCTGTGACTAGCACTTGCTATAAAACCTGCTGGAAAGCACTAGGAAGCCTTAAACTGATACAAGCACTCAACTCTCCTTGTTAATAAGGAGAAATTAATTGTAGGCACTAAACAGCCTATAATTGCAAAGTACCTTGCCAAGGTACGGGAAAACAGCTCTTGTACTTTACAAAAAAAAAAAAAGCACCTAACCAGGCATGTCCAGTGGTCAGCTTCCAGTGATTTCTTCTGTTCACTTGGTGAATCTGGACATACTGGGGCAATGCAACAATTGCCTCATGTACACAGACAACCCTCTCCTCATACCACCCAACACTACAACCTGCGAGAGATTCACTTACAAAGCCAAACTGGAAGCAAAGCTGTCTTCAGCCAAGATTGTGCTAGACAATCAAGAGGAGAAGGTTAACATCCACACTACACCTCAAGCAACACATAGCCCTTTAAAACCCTGTCTACCAACACCCACACATAGCAACACTAAACCCACATATGCGGAGGTCCTTAACATTAACGTGCCCAAGCAACAAGGACCTCTGAAGCTGAAACACAAACAAACACCATTCACAACCAAAGTATCACATAGCTCACAACACCAGTGTGCCACCCAACAACAGCCCGTAAGGCAAGACAACGTACCCAACACTTTAGTCGTAGGTTACTCTATAGTCAGGCACACTGATGTCCCACTCACCAGGCTGAACAAGGAGAAAATTACAGTCAGCTGTCTGTTGGGTGCCAGGATCTGCCACATAACACATGCACTCAAGTCACTCCACAACAAGTACAAATATGACTCTGTCATTGTCCATGTTGGAGTAGATGACTTAAGATGTACCTCCCTGGACTACATGAAAAGAGACATGGAAGAGCTCTCTGATCATGTGGCCCAGGCAGGTATGACCCTAGTCCTAAGTAGCATCCTGGCTTTGCCCAGAATGATACCCCATTATAAGGACAAAATGATTGACTTCAACAATTGTCTAAGCTTCTGATGTCATTCAGAGGGGATCCAGTACCTGTCTGCTTGGGATGACATGATCGACAAACCATGATGCTTTGCCAGAGATGGTCTGCACCTGTCACCCCTGGGATTCAGGTTACTGGCTAAGGCTCTTGCCACCCCTATAGTGCCTTTTTTAGGCAAGGCTCAAAGGACAAAACCAGGTACAAGTATGCAAAATCTGAAGGTAATGCTACTCAGTGCTAGAAGTCTAAACCTCAAAATGCACTCTCTCAAGGCACTCCTAAAAATGGAGAACATCGATATCTGTGCAGTAACTGAGACCTGGTTCAGGGCTCCAGAGAGCACCCCTGCAATACCAGGCTAGTACTCTTACCACACTTTTCGGCCACCAAACCAGGACCGAAACACTAAAAGTGGAGGAGTGTCCATATTCTCCAAGGATATTCACACCTCCAGGATAGTTGCCCAACACAATGCATCCAAAATTCTCCAGGTACAACTAACACTAGGTAAGACTGCAATCCAAATTATAGCTTGCTACAGATCCCCCACCATGCCCCATGATTCTCACTACACCTTTCTAAACATACTGGAAAATATTAAGATACAACCAAACACTCTAATACTGGATGATTTGAACTACCCTGCCATTATCTGGGAAATCTACTCATGTACCAACACCTTTGCCCAGCGGTTCTTGGAATTCATAAATTCCAACGCCCTGGATCAACTATTCCATAGTTCCACCAGGGGCTCCAGTATCCTGGACCTGGTCATTACCAACATGGGAAATTGATGCTCCAAACAAGTGGTCGCCCCCTCGTTGGTTAGGTCTGACCATAAGCTAATCACCTCTGACATCCACATCCCACCCCCCACCCCAGTAAGGAAACATCCATTAAAAACTTCTTCAAGGCCAACTTCATGCTACTCAAGTCAGAAGTGACAAACTTCATGACACCCATGCAGATGGGAACTGAAAGTTCGACTCCCGAATCCTACACTAAAGCACTGTATGAGCACATCCACTCATGCATGAAATGTGCCATCCCAAGTAGAACCAAGATGCTCTCCTCCAGAAAAGGAAGCCAATCTGGTGGTCCCCTGTCATAAACAAACTATACAACAGAAGGACGAAACTGTTGCAGAAAAGAGGAAAATCCCAGGATGCAAAAAACTCCCTTACAAGCCTCAGTAAGAAGCTGAGATCCCTCATACAATCCTCCAAAGCTAGTTACAAAAATAAAATTGCCAAAGATTCCAAAGACAACCACAAGGCATTCTATAGTTATGTCAAGAACCTAAATGGCAATGCTCAGATCTGCTCTGAGCTACAACAGAATGGCATTAAATATACTGATCCCAAGGACATTGCCAATATCCTGGCAGATCGATTCAATGCCAACTTCACCCCCCTCACCCCTTAAATGGCCCATCTCATTACAGAAAGATTGCCAAATTCTGGTAATCATGGCCACACAGGTAAAAACCACACTCTCCAAAGCTAAGAATACAGCATCCATGGGATGAGATGACATTTTGGGCTGTGTACTACATGAACTACAAAATGAACTGGCACTTCACCTAAGTGTCATGTTTAATCATAGCCTCACCTCAGGCTTCATGCCCACTGAGTGGCGCACAGCTACAGTTATCCCACTCCACAAGGGGGATCGATCTTGGATCCTGGGAACTACCGTTCCATCAGTCTGACGAGCCTGATCTGCAAGGCCATGGAATGTATTATCATGGAACTTATAAACAAAAACATTGGCAACCTTCAAACACTGGACTGCACCCAGTTTGGGTTCATGAAGGGCCAATTGTGTCTCCTGAACCTGCTTGACTTCTTCAAATCAGTCTCCAGAGCCATGGACAAGGGTAAGGCAGTCCACACAGCCTACCTGGACCTCGCCAAGGCTTTCGACACTATCCCTCACTCTGGAATCATAGATAAACTTACTAAGCTAGGCATAAATCCCTACATTACTCGATGGGTTGCCAACTGTCTTACTGACAGAACCCACACTGTAAAAGTAGCCGACTCCAAATCCAGCTCCAGACAAGTGAGAAGTATGGAGTATCTCAGGTTTCAGTCCTGGGACCGCTCTTGTTTGGCATCTACTTCTCTGAAGTACAGGCCAACATTGAGGGACTCTGGCTAACAAAGTTCGCAGATGACTGCAAACTGGGAGCCATTATTGAATCCCCAAATTATATGGATATTCTACAAAAGGGCCTTACAGAAACAGATGCTTGGTGCCAGAGCCATGGGGTCAAGCTCAATGCCAAGAAGTGTATAGTTATCCCCTTTGGAAAAAAACATGTACCCGTGAATTGCCACATAGGTAGCAGTACACTAAAGACCGAAAGTGCGGTAAGAGACTTAGGAACACAGGTGGACAGTGGTCTCACCTTCGATAACCACATCGCCACAACAGTCAGGAAATCCTTCTATGTGGCACACCTCATCACTAAGGGCTTTTCATCCAGGAAAGAAGAAGGTCATTGTCCCACTGTACTCATCCCTCATTAGATCCATCATAGAGTACAGCACCCCATTTGGTAAGTACCTTACAAGACATTTGCAACAAGTGGAAAGGACGCAGAAATACCTCACTAAAAGAATCACAGGTCTAAAGCAGATGCCCTATGCTGACTGACTAAAAAAACTCCAGCTGTACTCTGTTGCATATCGTCTACTCAGAGGCGATCTCTGCTTAACATACAAGGCTATGTCAAACCCAGAGCTGTTGTTCATGCTACACTTAAAGAAGTCCCAGTCCATCAGAGCCACATGCTCCAGGGACCTAAACCTTGTCATCACAATGAACAAAATATGCTGGAGGGATAGGTTCCTGACCCAGAGACTCCTCATACTCTGGAATAGACTGCCCATACATGTCAAGCAGAGCGCCTCCTTGGCCCTCTTCAAAAGGAACCTTGATGACTGGATGGGAGATAGGAAATTTACCCTGGGGATCACATCAGTCACCCTGCTAGGCAGGGGTCCAGGGAAGTAAGTATTGTGGGAAGAAATAGCAAAGGAATTATTATGGCTAGGCTTGTATAGTCCCTAGGGCCGATAGCCTAGTACCAACCTATGAATATATTAAACATAAGAGGACCAAGAACAGAACCTTGTGGGGCACCAGTTTTGACTGGGAAAAAGTGGGAGTAGGCTGATAACCATTTAATAGATTACTGGCGGTTTGACAGATAGCTGAAGAATCAGTTTAGAGTACATTTGGAGAGACCAAATCCTTCCTTCTTAGCCAGTAGTTTAGAATGAGACCCCATGATGAAAGCTTTAGAGGGATCAAGAAAGATAGGAGACTAACTTGTTGTCTTTAGCTATAATGATGTTGTGTAGGAGTGATATGAGGGAGGTTGTGCTATGTGCAGGTCTGAAGCCATGTTGAGTGGTGGTTAGATTTTCATGAAGCAGATATTGGACAAGTTGTTTATGGATGCATTTTTCTAATAATTCTGAAAGGGGATAAGCTATCAATAGGTCTAACGTTTGCTGTTTCATTGGAGTTACCTCCTTTGTGTAGTAGAAATATGTAAGATTTTTTTTCTAGAGAGATGGGACATATGATTCCTGAATAGAGTGGTTGATTAGGACATAGATAGGGTATGCTATAGTGTTAGAGACTAGTTTGAGGAGTTCTGATGGGAGATTACCCACAGAGGGTGAGCATGGTTTCAGTTTACTTTACAGATGTTTTATACAAGAGGTAGATACAGGTTGTAAGGAAAATGCAGATTTTGTTGATAAGACGGATTTGCTGAGTGGGAGTGAGTAGGAGTAGAATTGATAGTAAGGCTGGCTATGGAGTTTATGAAGTGAGAGTTAAATTTATTTGCAGTACCAACAGGAGAGAGTTCCGGACAAGGGTTTGGGGGAGTGGATATTCCTGGATGTAAGATCTTATATATGGAGGACCATAACTTTTTAGGATTATGTATTTGATTAAGTTGTGATTGGTTGCAATATTTTTCCTATAATTATTAACCTGCTTTTGTGAGGTTCTGTAGGTATTTTTTTCATTAGGTTTTTACTAAAGAGGGATAACCATGGATATTAATTTATTTTCACTCTTCCTTGTAAAGGGGCAAGACTATTTAGTGTGTTTAAGAATAGATTAAAATAACAAAATGCCACTCTAAAAATGTCCACAACTTCTTTTATTGTAAAAACCTAAGCACTTTCATTCTTAAGCTTTGCAGAACTTCCTCAGAGTTAAAAGAAATTGCATTGCTTCCTGCTGTTTAAATACAAATTTTGGTGCCAAAAACAAGAACCAAATTTAAAGAGAATTGTACCTTTAAAAATTTAGTTCAATAATTTAATATTAACTGTAATAAAACCAGTAAACAACATTGTTAATAAAAACGTTTCATAAAAAAAGAGATTTCTTTTTTATGGAAATAACATCATTAATGCCTGGGGTATTTGCAGCATTAAGAATAATCTGCCAGTAAAGTTCCCTTTCCTCCTAAGAAAGACCACATTCTCCCCCCTAAATAGGGGGGAACCTTTTCCAGTACACAAAAAGAAATTTTTCTAAAGTCAGTACAGACCATAGAATGTTTGTATAGTACATTTCTACTGTATTTTGTATTGATAGCATAAGTGTGCAGTTAAATCCTTTTCCTAAGGGGTCTATCAGTCTTACCTACATAGAATGCAGGACATGTGGTGCAGAGGAGCAAATACAATACCCCTTTGGTATTGCAGTTGTAACTCCCCTTAAGTGAAATCACCCTAGAGAAGCCAGTCACTAAAAAATGGGTACCTTGTAATATAAATCTTGTAATTTTACATACCCGGCAATGTATCATACCCAGTGTGGGGGGTGGGTTGGGGGCTTTCCTTGGAGGAAAGGGAACTTTATTGGCAGATTATTCTTAATGCTGCAAATACCACAGACATTAATGATATTATTTCCACAGGATGTTTTTTTTTGAAGAATTTTTTTATGAAATGTTTTTATTAACAATGTTGTTTACTGGGTTTTCTTACAGTTAATATTAAATTATTATAGTAAATTTTTAAAGGTATATTTCTCTTTAAATTTGGTTCTTGCTTTTGGTGCCAAAATTTGTATTTAAACAGCAGGAAGTGGTGCAATTTCTTTTAACTATGATGACGTTCTGTTATGCTCAAGAAGGAAAACGCATAGTTTTTTACAATAAAAAAGTTGTGGACATTTTCGGAGTGTCATTTTGTTATTTTTATGTTTTCTTAGTACACCTATCATGTTTTTGGATACTTTTATGTTTAAGAATAGGGTACTTAATGCATTTCAACATTTTTATTAAACAAGAAACATCTTTATTAAATTATCTGTTATGACATAGGCAATCATGCATTTATAAACAAGAAAGCAAACAATGTTTACATAATTTTAGTTGTAAACATTATACATCACTTATAATCTTTCCAGTCACTGTCAGTCAAACATTACATAGCTCATTCAAATCCTTCCTTCTTTTAAGCATGTACGTATTGTTCCCACAATTTCCATTTTATTTTATGTAATTTGCTCCTACACTTTTCTAAAGATCCCGTTTTCAGTTTTTTCTCTGATACTATATTCATTACTTCTAGCACAGTTTAGATTTTGATTTCCATTTCCTAGTAATTACTTTTTTGGCATGCATCCTAATTATACTTAGCATGGTCTTACCAGGTCTAGGCAATTTCAACTGTATCATAGCTCAAAAACAAAATAATTTCCTTAGTCATACCAATTTCCTCATCCAGTATTTCTGATAGAGTAGTTTTGCAGGGAATTTTTAAAGTCTGCCAACTCATTACACTCCCAGAAAATATGTTCCCAATTGCCTCTTTCTTACCCATTACACTTGCAACATTTGCTATCTACCTGAGGAAAAATTATTTGGTGTCTACTTGGGCTATAAAATGCCTATGTAAACATTTCCCAACAAAGATTCAAAATATTCCAGACTTTATTGTATATTTGGGAGACATACATATATCTCCCCATAGTTTCTTTGTGAAATGCTTGTCCAATCTTTCTTTGTAGTGTTTCTGGCCTCCTGTGATTGATTCTTATGGTTATCATGCAATATTTTCTATGTTCTATTAATTATTTCTTTTTTCAGCAGTAGCTCCTGTTCTAGATTCTACTAAAAATTCTACCAGTGCTGGTCTTTCACTTAGGATTCCCCTATTCCTTTCTCTTTACTTATACTCTGATATCAATCCTTGATAGGGAAGGCAATCTCTAGCCTGCAGTCCATATAAATTCTTGTCCTCTTCCCATTCTATTACATTTTCCTAAGTAATGATTTGCTCCCATACCTTGGTTCTTTCGCCACTTTTCTACAACAAATGTCAGCCCCTTCTTGCCCATTGTCAGTATCCCTAATTGCAGTCATCCCTATCAGCAGAATCTCCTTCTGCATTCCTGTGTTGGCTTAGTTTTTAGAATACATTCTGCTACTTTATGAATATAATTATAGGCTTTTGCTTGTGTTTCATATAGGAGCCTTAACTGTGTAGATCTGAGATGCCGCTTCAAATCGCCTTGTTCTGTTGGAAGAGTCACCCCCAGATTCACTAACCTTCCATGCAGGACTAGCCTAGTCCTGCACGGAAGCACCCATGTAGGAGCAGAATGGCAGTGCGCCATGCATAATAATGAAGGCGCGCTGCCCAAGCTCCTAGGCTTTACACGGAGTGTGTACGAGTGCAGGGGGCGTGTCTGAGAGCAGAGCTCTCAGAATAATCATGCCCCTGCAATGTAGAACATCAGAAGCTGTTAAGAAATGAGTGAGATCACTCATAGGTGTCCTCATATCCCCACCAACAGTCCCCCATGTGTACAACAGGAACAGGACATATAAATTAAAAGAAGAAACCCTTTTATTTTTGTTATAAATCTGATTAAAGCTAACAATAGGTGCGCAGATGTGCCCATCGCTTAGCTATGGTTAATGCAACTTAAATGGCTGAAGAGGATAACCAGGAAGATATATGTAAATGAAGCAGTATAGCAATAGTGAAGTGAGCAGAGCACTCTCCTTACGAGCAGGCATTCCCGGTTTGAATCCCACTGCAGCACATTCCATTTTCCATGTGAAATCTGTATATGAACATTTTTTTTGCTGCATAATCTACTAAATAACATTTAAATGTGAACTGGAGTATTGCATTAAATGCACATGTGAAGTGTCAGTGTCATAATGAATAAGGCACTAGTAAGCAGGGTTAAGCACAAATAAGCAGTAGTAAGCATATATAAGTACTAGTAAGCTGGTTTAAGTGTGTTTGCGTGGGGGTAAACATTGCCTACACACTTTAAGCAAAGTAGAAGCTAACTGAGTGTAAGAAACTGTAACCAGACGTAAGTACTACTTAGCTCAGCGCAAACCCACCTACAACTGCTTTAAAGTGCCTTAACCACTTTATATCCAGTAGCCCGTGTTCTTCCCAGCAACAAAATAAACAGCCTCTGCAAGGCTTGAACCCAAGACCCTGTGTACTACAGTCACAGGAGTTAACCACTAAGTCATCATAGCAGTACACAAGATTGAGGTTTCAACAAACAAATCCTCACCACAGGAAATCAAACTGAACATGTGAAAGGAATCTATGCACAGTGTGATGTTGTATAACCTGCTACATACCATAAATATGTGAACTGGAGTACTGCAGTAAGGCCAGATGTGAGGTGTTATTGTAATAAAGTGTTGAAGTCCCCAGGACCCCATACAGTGTATGTACACATGAATCACGGATACCAGACACATATATAACATGTAACAAATAATACATCAGTGCCAAAAAGAAAATATAATGCAAACTAAATATTAAGCAATGTGAAGCATTGCACAGCTCAGCATAGTTGGGATGAGCAGTGTGTAGGCCAGCTAACTCAATCTGCCCGGTGGTATGCCCCTTTAAGCAATGCGAACATTAGGTAAGCAGGTGTGCCCATAGCTTAGCCTTTTCAAAACCATCCAATCACAGGAAAGTGTGGGAAAGCGGGCATATTTAAACCCCACAGGCACCAATAATTCCCATACCTGGTTGCAGCTCCCTACTGTAGGCAGAATGGCTGGTGTTGGGGAAGGCACTCGATTTAGACCGCAGCGCTGGGGCACCCAGGAGTCCAGATTCATGGTATGGCTCCTGATAAAACAAGCATGAGGAGAGACTACTTCAGGGCCAGTATCAGGGTTCTCAGTATAAAGTGGAGGCCTGGGACAGTCTTGCCCGTTACCTTACCAGTGCCACTGGTATCGCCTGGACTGGTGAGCAGGTCAGACATCACCATGCTGACCTGAAGCGGTGGAGGGGTGATCTCTTGGACCAGTGGATCTAAGAAGCAAGGCAGATGGCTAATGCCAGCACTAAGTACCCATTCTACTATGTAGATAATGATTGCTTAGCTTGTGTATACTATGGAGAGGTAATGGCTAAATATCACTGTATTTCTCTCACAGCTGCAGATGAGCAGGCTGCGAACCAGCAAGCCCATGCTGCTAGGCTGCAAAAGCTGTGTCGTGAGGCAGGTTAGTAATATTCCCGCATGTACTGTCATAACAAATAAATATAACAGTTTTGGAAAGTGTTGTACCAGTAAAGAAGTGTATTGTGTATGGGATGTACGGAATAAACCAGACAATATGGCAGGAAGACTGTCATATAAGTTGCGTGGAAATAAAGGTGTAATATCTTGTGAATAAAAGTATACCCCTGGAGTGCTTGTGTACATCCTGCTTTCATATGCTGTTATAGTGTTGCATTATATAAATAGTACTGTTGTATTAAGCAGTGTTCCCACACTGTTGAATGCAGTTAAAATGTGTAGGAAGTTCAGTATAACAATGTTGGAAGTCCCAAGAGGTCAGTCATATAGAACAACTGAGGGAGACTTAGAAACCATTGGAATGCTTTACACCAATTCCCTGATAGCACAGTGTACTGTGATGTGAACTGTAATATTTTTACCACACACAGTAGGGGTTCAAATCCCGGGAGTGGTAGTAAGTTGTAGGCATAATCATACCCCACAACTGTACAGAGTTTGCGAGAATGTTCAGATAGAAAGCTGTATGCATAATTAGACACAACAACTCTAAAGACTTTGCTAGAATGTTCAGATAGTACGCTGTAAGCATAATCATAACCATCAACTGTACTGACTGTGGAAGAATGTTCAGGTAGTAAGCTGTATGCATAGTCATACCCCTCAACTGTTCGATCTGTCCAGCATGTCCAGATAACTGGCCCAAATCTGCTGCCCAGTAACCTCTTCCCCTGACAAATCAGTGTGATGATCCAAGAAATGTAGGCAGCTTATACTGACATATAATGGATAGTCAGACTTGAATATAAAAAGAGAATGTATATGGAAACAAACCTGTCGTTGTAGCATCTCACCCAACGTGTATGACAGCAATTCTCAATATATGTCACATTAACACCTGCATCCTGTCACACCTTGAAAAGAGTCTATGCAATAACAGATTGTTAGGTATAAAAGTCAAAAACACAGCAGTTGTTCACGGTAAAGGTGGTTCCAAAACTTTAATAAAATAGTAAAAATAAAGAACAGATAAGCGCTTTCGCATATAGCTTCTTCAGACCTATTGTCAAGTAAAAACTCTAACCAGCTTTTAAACACTTTGTAATAGTTTCATCCAATCAACTGAAAAAGCATTAAAAGTTGCTAAGCAACATAATTGCATTGTTTTTAAACTAATACATACTAGTTAAGCAGTTATGCAATTTTAAGGCATACATTTTCTTATTTATTGTTTTCTTATTTATTGTGTTTTTTTATTTATTGTGTTTATGAAATAGATTAAATGTTCTTATGAATTATTAGGTAATAGGTGATATGAGTATTTAATTTAATAGTTATTATAATATTTATTTAATTGGCATATTTAATGCAATTATGTTGCTTAGCAACTTTTAATGCTTTTTCAGTTGATTGGATGAAACTGTTACAAGGTGTTTTTTAAAGCTGGTTAGAGTTTTTACTTGACGATAGGTCTGAAGAAGCTATATGCGAAAGCGCTTACCTGTTCTTTATTTTTACTATTTTATTAAAGTTTTGAAACCACCTTTACCGTGAACAACTGGTGTGTTTTTGACTTTTCTACATTGCTGTGTTTTACATACCAGTTGATCTTTTCCCCTACATCGTTTTGCTGTTTGGACTTAGATTGTTAGGTATGTGTATAACAGCAACATGGAATCTGGGAGTATGTCTAGAACTTGTCAGGTAGTGTTAACAAAGATTTTCTCCACAGCTATAACAGGTAAGAGGTGTAGACTGTAGGTACTACACAGGTCACATATATACTTGTCTACAAGCATGGAATCTGGGAGTATGTGTAGAAAGTGTCAGGTAGTGTTAACAATGATTTTCTCAACAGGTATTACAGGTAAGAGGTGTAGACTGTAGGTACTACACAGGTCAAGTATATACTTGTCTACAAGCATGGAATCTGGGAGTATGTGTAGAAAGTGTCAGGTAGTGTTAACAATGATTTTTCTCAACAGGTATAACAGGTAAGAGGTGTAGACTATATGTATGACACAGTCCACCCATATACTAATCTACAAACATACCATTGTACAAAGTAAGGACATTGGGTAGTGTAATAATACATGTAAGGAACAGATCACTGCAGTGACTAAGAAAGTTGTGAAAACTACAGGGATATATTAGTTGTTAACTGACTTCTCTCTCTCACCCCCTCCATATGTGCAACAATAACCTTATTACACACCTCAATGGGTACATGTACACTCCAACCTTTTGTTGGGACATATGTCCTGTTGGTTTATAAATATTCACATTTGGTTCTATGTATGTGCCATGTTAAAATACTCCCATATTGGTGGCCTGTTGCCATCAATGAAACCTGCATGCTGCTGTAATGGCCACTGTTGTCCCATATATGCATGTGTTCTGCTTGATCTGCAACTGTTGTAAACTGGTGTCTTGGGTTAATGGGAATACCTATGCATGCTGTTATAACTAATCCTGAATGCTGTTGACTATGACTAACTGATATCTTTCTTAAAACTACAACACCATAGCTCGTATGGGAAGGCCAGTCCCAGTGGCCCACCTGTCCCACCTTAGCTGGTCATGGCACCAGGCACCAGCACATCTGGGGCCCAGCCTGGGACCTCCTCCTCTTTTTGCCCTGCACCACCTTCGGGTGGAACCGCCGCAGGGGATGGGGCTTGCCCCCCTGGGAGTGGAGGCGGAGAGGTACCTGTCACCTGCCGTCAGGTCCTGGCCATAGTGAGTAGGGAGCTCAACAAGGAGATTTGAGACAAGCTACACCAGCTTGAGGGCCACATGGGGCAATTAGAGGTTGAACCTGCCCCTCCTTCCCAGCCCCCAGCACAACCACTTCTGGGACTGTGAAGGTGCAGTGGTGACTGCCCATGGGTGGGGACCTCAGTCCCACTGTTTCCATTTGGGGGCTTATTAGCTTGAGACTTCCAAGCACCCCTCCCCGCCTAAGGTGTTTACCCCCCACATGTGTCATATATCACCCTGTATGTGTCTTGTTTGTCTTGTCTGTTAACCTACCCAACCTACCTCCTCAAATATACCTTCTACCCCAGCCCAACATCCCACTCTCAACTGAAAAAGAAAAAAAGGGCAATCTGTTCCAACAAAAATATCTCACCCCATACATAGCTGTCCATTTCGCACACGTGTCCACTGGACACATGTAATCCAGTTTAATTGGCATCACAACTTATTGTTGTTGTCCTCACCCCCACCCAGGGGTTTGAGTGTCCACATCTACCTCCAAATTCAGTGTATATGCACAGCTGTTGCTGTAGAAGATATAGGCAGCTGTGGACCTTCCCTTCAGCCTTCTTGCACATCCCTGGCTATTTTCCCTACTGTTTTTCCCTGTTTCTGCCCCTTTTTTCACCACTTTCCTATCAACCCCTTTTTCTTTTCTTTTAAAGAAATTAGCGCGGGAGTAAGTGGGAGTAAGCACTTTTAAACAGCAGTAAGCGGGTTTAAGCCTGTTTACGCAGAAGTAAACAATGCCTACACTGGTTAAGCAATGTAGAAGCTAACTGAGTGTAAGAAGTTGTAACCGGAGGTTAGCATTGCTTACCTTCGCACAAACCCGCTTACAATTGCTTAAAAGTGCCTTAGTCACTCTGTATCCAACAGCTCTCATCCTGCCCAGCGACAAAATAATCTGCACTCCCAAATTGCAAACCCTGGACCCTGCATACTATAGGCAAAGTGATTTACCACTAAACCATGGCAGATACACATACAGCTGATGTTATCACAAACATATCATCCAGCAAAGTCATTCAGCAGCATAAGAAATGTATGTAATTATGTAGATTAAAATGAGCAACCATTTGTACATTGCTCAAATACAGTATTTCGAGCAGTCTATGTATATCAAAAAAACAGTGCCTGTCCAATCATAATGTGAGAATAGTAGTCTTGCAAAAAACCTAAGAAAATAATAAAAAAAATGATGCACATCGAGGGGGCATGTGGGCATGCTTCATGGTCAGAATGTCAAACCTGGGACGTCGGTTCCGTGGAACCGGGAGATGAGGCTGGGCCGGTGTGTGAGCAAACTGCTGCTTCTCAAACCCCTGACAGGATGCTACCAGTGGGAGAAACAGTATAGACCAGCTAAGTCTAATCTTGACACAAAAACAGGTCCGTCCCTGGTGGGACGAACCAAAAATTGTGAGTCAAACCATTGTCTACACATGTCTCGAAAGATGAAACAAGACAAGGCTCGTACATACCTGGACTAAATGGATGAAGAGCCTAAAGAGGCTTGGGTCAAGACAGTATATTGGATGAATACCGAGACGTGGAGAGAGGACAATGTGTGGAGGTGTGGTATGGCTGGGCTAGCAACTGGAGAATGGATGGTTGCTGTGTACGTGGAGCTCAGTGGGTGGGGGAAGGAACCATGGGTATGAAATTATGGAAGATATATGCAAATGAAGCAGCACAGCAATAGTGTAGTGTGCAGAGCATCCGCCTAATGAGCAGGCATTCACTGATCGAATCCCACTACAGCACAGTCTATTTTACATGGCAAAGCACGTTATAACCAATTTGTTGTTGCAAAACCCACTAAATAACACATATTTATGAACTAGAGTACTGCAGGAAATGCACATGTGAAGTGTCAGTGTCTTAATGAATAAGGCACTAGTAAGCAGGTTTAAGCATAAATAAGTAGTAGTAAGCATATGTAAGCACTAGTAAGCGTGTTTAAGTGTTTCTGCATGGGGGTAAGCACTGCTTACACAGATTAAGCCATATGGAAGTTAACTGAGTAGAAGAAAGTGTGACCGGAAGTTAGCAGTGCTTACCGTCGCACAAAACCCACTTACAACTGCTTAAAAGTGCCTTAATCACTCTGTAGCCAACGGACCTTGTTCTGCACAGCAACAAAATAAACAGCCTCTGCAAGGCTCAAAACCAGGACCCTGCTCACCATACACAAAGTGATTTACCACTAAGCCATGCCAGATATAAATAAATCCACTGTTTTCACAAACATATAATCCATCCAGTCATGTAACAGTACAGAGAATGTATCCAAACATGTAGATGTATGTGTGTAAATCTATTAATATCTAAACAGATACAACATATCTATATATATAGATATATATAGCTATATTTCTAAAAAAAAAATTATTTATATATATATATTTATATATATATATATATATATATATATATATATATATATATATATATATATATATATATGAACATATATACATGCAAATGCATACATCAACACATATATGTGTCTACACCTATATGTCTACATATACACAGCAAGTTACATATGTGTACGCATATATATATATATATATATATATATCTATGTAGGTATATACGGACATAGTTATATATATGTAAGCAGATATATATATATGTATATATCTATACAGGTATATGTGGCCATACATCTGTAGATAGCAATGGCAGATTAACAAAAACACATATGTCCACATGCACTGTTAACGGGGTTGAGAGGCCCCACACACTGTACGTCTTGTAAGAATACGCATCCCCCCCACAGCCAAACACGTCCGCCCTGCAATACACTTCCAAGTGTTGTAGATCCTATAACCAGGATCTGACATGACATGGGCACCAGATGTTAACAGTACTAGAGCCCACCTGTATGATGTCAGGTTGGTATCGGTAACATGTTATGCAGTACAGTCTGCCTCCCATAGGAAATGTAAAATGTGGAAGTCATCAACATCCCCAGGATACAGATACACAGACACAGATATGCAGATGCAGATATATATATATATATATATATATATATATATATATATATATATATACACACACACACACACACACACATATATATATATATATATATATATATATATATATATATATATACACACACACACACACACACATATATATATATATATATGTGTGTGTGTATATATATATATATATATATATATATATATATATATATATATATATATATATATATAGATATACATGTGACTACACCTACACATGCAGATATATGTACAGTAAGATACATATGTAGAAGGTGCACACAATATGGAACAGCCACTATGCCTACAGATAACACCTGAACAACTGGACACTGTATGGGCCACCCATACAAATGACAGTCATTGCCTGCAACATATACCAACAGAGAGGTCATAGGAAAAACACCACACACAGTTTTGCAAAAATGGGAAACCTTTAGCTGTGTACTATTACAATTCTAAATTCCATGTCATATAGCTGTTCAGACACTGACATCCATATAAACAGAAGAATGCAACTGTGAAACAGTTATACTAATACAGTAGTCTGGAAAGATTTACAGCTGTTGCTGTCCAGGCCAAGCCCGTCAGATTGTACAATAATGAAGACAGACTGGGCAGCAGGATACCAAATCATCAACAGTATGTAATGCAGTTGTATAGTTCAGCAGCTTCTATCTACACTCTGTACAAAATCAGTAGGTGGTAAAGTTGTCATGTGACCAAATGGGTTGTAACTGTTACATAACAAGGTATAACTGATACCATCACAAGCACACTGACAAACAGAACAGTCTGTATGGCAGGAGGCAGTAGGCTTGCATTAACCCGATTTATGTAAGCAATGTAAATATAGGTGAAGTATACGGTACTGTATATCCAGATAGCTTAAGGCAACTCACCCCTGATACCCTCACATTTTGTAACAACCTAGGTTATGTATGGTGCTTCCCCCCCTACACTCAATAATACAGGGCCATATACCACTGTTACATACACTGGCCTCTGGAGTGCATAAGGGCACACATGTATTGTGTATGTGACGCCCACACATATATGGCCCCAGCCCCACCGTATATGTGTGGGGGATACAACAGCAGTCGACTGATGGCAGCAATGGCAATGTGATATACTCACAGCCCACTACAGAACAACCCCCAACAGCATGTTGTATGTGCAAAACCTGGTATGTAGGTGGAGGACAGAGGCTGGAACACAGACATATGTAGAAAACTGTTGCCATACACTAAGCAAGTTTCTGGTGTTACAGGATAGTCTGTAACATACCCTTAGTCAGGGAATTGAGATTAAAAACAGAAATGGATGTAGCCATGTACTGATAGCACTCAACACACACACTGCCAGTGAATTAGCTGACACAGGACCTGTGTGGTGGACAGACAAAACATGATAGGCATACCTCTGGCCACCAAGAGGATAGGCCCACATTTGTGAGCTATGCAGACAGACTGCATTCCAAGGTAAACTAGTATGTACACACACACCCTGTAACACCAGTACTATACAAAGCATAACACAACTTTACTCACACTCTGTCTGTAGTTCCTGAACCTCCTACAAATATGTGGCTGCCCTGAGTGTGCCGGTTCTCCTGTAAGAGGTATTGCTACCTGTTCTCTGTAACACTGATGCCCACACACAGGAAGGATGTCCATCACACAGGAAATTTAAAGGGACCACGCCCACATGATGTAGGGATTTATGGTAGGTGGTTGCCATGACAGTGGTAATTGGAAGTACTACACATGTGTAATCATATATATATATATATATATATATATATATATATATATATATATATATATATATACACACACATATAGATAGATAGATATATATGGCTATCTGGATAATTATATGTACATATATTTCCACCATATGCCCTGGACATGGAGTGTAGCACTACTACAGCCTCTGTGGTCCCAGAGTCGTAGTGCAAGGGGATGTCAGGTATGTATAGCAGGTATATTAGTAGACTATTGCTACTGTCATTGGGATTGTCTTCACAGACATGGTGTGTGTGGGAGGCCACATCTGCTAATAACATGTGTGCCATTGGCTACTGACAGACATCCGAAGAACATCATAGTAAAGTACAGCTGCTAGCACGTAATGCCCCTGTGGACTGCAGCAGAGATATTGGCCAATATATGTGGACATTCTGACACACTCTGTACAGTCCAGAGGTATACACATAACCCCTTAGTGCACAACATGTGTACCATGCCTGACAATATGGATGTAGACAGCCATGTAGATGGTGTAACACATAACGACTGGTATACATTTGCCACCATAGGTTATGCATTCACACACCCCTGTCTGGCCTGACACATAATAACTGCTGGTACATTGGTGCCATGGCCACATACTACCCACTAGATATTGATATATATCTGTACAACATCCCACTGCTCCGTCTGACATACATGACTGTTAAGGGAGGCCCGGCAGCAGTACATTTGGCAAGTATCTGCACATGACATCTCATTGGGTAAGTACAGTAAGCTGCTAGGCATGTAACAATGCACTGTTCAGGCTACAGGTGGACTGGCTCAACACTGGCCTACATCTCCTATGGGGGAATGCACATGTACCTGCATATATAGCAGGCTCTACAGGCATGTCACAGCACAGGGTAAGATACATCTGTGTGAAAGTGCATAACCACAACCAATGTGAACACAGCCAAAGCCACATATGTTAAGCTAGCATAATATTTCAGCATATGGACTATCTGTTCAACTCCATCCTCAAATGTGCCACTCACAGACTGACCCTACATATAATAGGCTGCTACACAGTTTGGTCTGATGGCTGTCTGTGGTATGGCACATGTGTATGTATGGCCCTACAAACATGTACGCCAATACGGTACCATACAGTGGAGCAGCATGTAACATTAGATAGGACAGGAACTAGAACATTGACATCTACCACAGTCTGTTCACAGGCTAAGCTACATATTAACAATATACACACTGTTGACATTCACCATAAGTACACAGACCTCAGTACTGTACAAACATTGACAGAATGTCCAGGTTATGTCATGAAATATAACCTCTACTGTACATAACATGTGTAGCAGTCTGATATCTCACTGGCTTATCAGATATGATGACACTAATTATGGTGTACAGCACATATGCACCACTTCATGCACAACATATGTACAAGGTTGACAGAGTTGTGGCTGGAAGCACCTACACAGGGCCAATATTGACATGTTGCTATGATAACCTCATACATATACTGTTGTAACGGGGTTTGTTTCAACATATGTCCTATGAGGGATATGAAGTCAGTAACTGTCATGACTTTCACCATCTCCAGACTGCAATCCTCACACTACCTTCTGCAGTCCACAGATAGATGCTCCATGGGAAACACATGAAACCAAAGGCACAACACACTGCCTAGTCTGCAGATGACCCGGCAGATGGGGATTCCTCATAAACATGGAACTGACATGGCAGGTTCTGAGACATGTAGGACAGCCATATCCACACACACACACACACACACACACACACACACACACACACACTGTTAAACTGGAAATAGTGGTCCAAGAAAAGAAGACAAAAGTAGCATTGACCATTGAAATTGCCACACCTAGTGACTACAGTGTCTTGCGTACAGAGAGACACAAAGTCATAAAATACCTCGATCTGCAGGCAGAAACAAGAGCCATGTGGAAGAAAGATATCCAGACAGTTCCAATAGTAGTAGGAGCAACTGGTCTTATAAAAAAGAATTTGCAATCATATTTAGATATGTTACCAATTCATGTAACACCGTATGAATTGCAGAAGGAATCATTACTGGGCACATTGCAGGTGCTGCGAAGAGCACTTTTGGCAAACATCAAAGAGTGAAACAATACTAATTCCATGAACTTTAATCGTACTTTGACTTAGGAATGGGGTCCATTCCCGTCATGGTAATAGAAACCCAAAAGACTTGGAGAAATTAAAAAAGATGTTAAACCAACATTACTCCAAATGCAGTATAGCAGCACTTACAGTCTGTAGTCAGGTCAGGCGCATTCCCCTCCTGTGTGTTGCCCTGTTTCCACAGTGTATGTTGTTAGAGGTAAATCCCCAATCCATCTGAGATGCTGTTTGCCAAACACCAGATCTAGTTCCTGCTCACAGTGAATGAAAAGGGCCAACGCCAGCATGATGTTCCTAGATATTGGAGTGTGTTTCCATGCAGTTGGCTATGGGAATGTTACCACAGCTGTTTGAAATGCAATCAGCTAGGGGAGTGCTGCAATTCATGCAGAGGAGATCATCTGATCATGAGCATCACTTAAAATACACATGCTGTTGCCTAAGCAGAGCAGGTGTAGGTCTCCATATCCACCAGAGAGGGAGTGGGTGAGGCAGACAGAGACAAAGACAAGTCAGGGAGGGGTGGGAGAGCAATGTTGTGTTACACACCTACCAGCACAGGGTATCAAACCCCTGATGACTATGTAATGCTATCACAGTTCTATGCAGTTATTGGATGCACCACATGGGTTACCTGCTGTTGAGCCCTCAGAACATATATGTGATGGTGAGTGACATCTGCAACAGGGATACGGTAGCTGTACGGAAGGTGACGTACATGTGCCTGTCCGCATGAACAGGTGCCAGCATCAACACAGCTACACTCTCACAGGGACGCACACACATTGACTCAGTTGGCAGGGCCAGGATTACATCTCATCAGTAGTGGGATTGCCACAACACATCACTGTACAGGTATCACATGCACCACACAGGTCATACGGCGGTTGTATGGGCAAAGGGTATGGGGAGGTGTCTGACATCAGACAGCATGCTACAATATGCCCATGGGGGTTGTAGGGAGTGTGGGTGTGAACATACACACCATACAACACACACACAAACACACAGGGTGCCAGTACTGACATGCATGGTTACATGTTTGCACTGGTGTGTGGTGGTCGACTGTGTCAGACAACTGTACAAGGCTAGGCAATGGGTATACCTTGGCATCAGACCACATTGTGGATCAGGCCTATAGTATGTGCATTTGCCCACACAGGTGGTTATTGTATCCACCATCCAGTCACCTGGGTGACTATTGTGTGTGGCCAATGCTGTGCATCACTTGCCATGTATGTGTTCCTTAGTCCATGACATGGATGATGTCTGGGATGTGCACACCTCCCACATGCATTTACAGTGACATGTGGAACTGTACCTGGGGTGTCTGGCCCATGTTGTGAACAGATTATCATCAGATTTGCCAGTCTTGCCCACCTGTGGTAGGAACTGGTAATGGGCAGCAGGTTTACCCTGCACCTATAGTGATAGCATGCTAACAGCATTCCCTGGTGTCAGTGGCATCTGTCAATACAGGGCATGTTGTCAGGCATGATATGTCCTTTGTGGGTCACGTGATGGCACCACAGGTGTCCATTTGGGAACATGGGGAATGTGCACTGTCTGCATGTACATGCATATTGGACAGATGGACGGGGTGCCATGCCCTCTGTAGCCCACTGCTATCACCCCATAGTTACTATCAGTGGCCAATATGCAGTGTACTACCCACATATTGGCTGTTGCCTAGGCATGTGTGTGTGTGTGTGTGTATGTGTGTATGAGACATGGGTTGAGAGTGTGCTCTTGGTAATACTCGGGTTGCTAACTGTGATTGCCTGGCCTTGCTGTCACATGTATGGGTATGGCTTTGCATCCCAGTTATTTCACATCTGTTATCCCTCTACGGTGGACATTGTGATATACAGTAGGGCCACCATATAAGAAATATGCAAAACCCACATTGGCCAGACTCTCACAACCACCTCCACACAGGATACGAGTTACAAACACACACACACACACACACACACACACACACACACACACACACACACACACTTGTCATGTCTGGGAGTAGAACCCCTACCTAACTAGTTTATTACACTACAGCACTATGCAGTTATAGTACGCGCCATGGGGATTACCGGAGTATTCCTTCACCAAAGGTGTATATCACATTGGATGACATCAGCAGGACTGCCAAAATAGGCCATTCGAATTGTAGTAAGTATGACTAGCCTAAAATGCATTGCTCCCTACACAGACAGTGACACACACAGAACATCCACAACTGACATGTATGGGTATAGAACCCCTAACAGACGTCTATATCACACTACAGCATGGAGCTGTTATAGGACGCACCACGGGGATTACTGGAGAGCTCCTTCCCCAAAGGTGTATTTCACAATGAATGACATCAGCAAGATTGCCAAAGTAGGCCATTTGAAATGTATTGAGTGTGACAAGCCTATAATGCATTGCTCCATACACAGACATTGAAACACACACAAAGCATCCAGAATTGCCATGGGTGAGGATGGAACCCTGCCACAGTTCTAAATCACACTACAGCAGTATGCAGTTATGGCACGCACTACGGAGATTACTGGGCAACAACCTTCCCAGAAGTGTATTTCTAGGTAGGTGACACCAGCAGCCTTGCCAAAGTTGAATATATGAATTGTAAGGAGTGTGAGTACCCTAAAAAGCATTGTTTTCTACACAGACAGGGTCAGACAGACAGACAGACAGACAGACACACACACACACACACACACTTGCCATGTCTGGGATTAGAACACCTACTAACTACTTTATCACACTACAGCAGTACGCAGTTACAGGACTTGCTATGAAGATTACTGGGCTACAACCTTCCCAGAGGTATATTTCTAGGTGGGTGACATCAGCAGCCTTGCCAAAGTTGAGTATATGAATTGTAAGGAGTGTGAGTACCCTAAAAAGCATAGCTCTCTACACAGACAGGGTCAGATAGACACACACACACACTTGCCATGTCTGGGATTAGAACACCTACCTAACTACTTTATCACACTACAGCAGTACGTATTTATAGGACATGCTACAGAGATTACTGTGCTACACCCTTCCCAGAGGTGTATTTCTAGGTGGGTGACATCAACAGCCTTGCCAAAGCTGAGTATATAAATTGTAAGGAGTCTGAGTACCCTAAAAAGCATTGCTGTCTAGACAGACAGGGTCAGACAGACAGACACACACACACACACACACACACACACACACACACACACACACACGGTTGCCAAGTCTGGGTTTAGAACTCCTACCTAACTAGTTTATCACACTACAGCAGTACGCAGTTATGGGACGCGCCATGGAGATTACTGGGCTACAACTCTCCCTAAGGTGCATTTCACATTGGATGACCTCAGCAGGTTTGTCATAGTAGGGCTATGGGGAGGGCAGTGTGTGTGTGCATGGGCAATAACCCATTCATCTAGAGGTTGACACGCCACATGCGGGCACACATGGGGTTATATTTCACAGGTACGTGTATACAGCTGCTGGATGACTACATCCTTGTACAGTCATGTTGCACAGCTGGCACATGCACCACATAGTCTGTAATGCTGACAGATACTGGTGGCTAGTATCTGCAGTGAGTGACATCTGCACCTCATGTGTTTGGGGCCCTTTGGCTGTGTGCTGGGTGGGACAGGCCTGGATGGCTCCTTGTCACAGTCACCCTCTTCCACACATCTATGTATGTCTACCTTTGGCTTATTATAGTGTGTTGTCCTGACATATATGTCTGTATTCCTATCCACTGTGTGTGCAAGGCATGAGTGGTGCATACTAACAAGCATCTGCATTAACAACTGCAATTGCCAGATAGTTCTGGTCTACTGGTGTTTGCAGACATGGCCTTCATGTGTTTAAGTGAGTGAGCGTGCCCAGTATGACCTTTCAGTATGTTGTTGACTGACATTGCCTTCATTTCTCTAAGTGTGTGAGCAGGCCCAGTATGGCCGTCTGTATTGAATGTGTGGATCGTGTCCAGGTAGTTTGTGCTGCAGTGCTGATCTTTGTGCTGTACACTGACAGGTAGCATGCTGTCTCTGCAGGGTATCTATCGATCATTTGGCTTTGACTGTTACTACATTTATGCATAGCAGGGGGGGGGCACATCTGACTGTTTCTACATTTCTACACAGGATTGGGGGGGGCACACCTGATTGTTATTACATTACTATGTAGGATGGGGGGGCACACCTGACTATTTCTTCATTTCTACAAAGGATTGGGGGGCAGACCTGACTGTTATTACATTACTATGTAGGATGGGGGGGGGTCACACCTGACTATTACTACATTTCTACACATGAGTGAGGGGGGAGCACACCTGACTATTTCTACATTTCTACACAGGATTGGAGGGCACACCTGACTGTTTTTACATTACTATGTAGGATGGGGGGCACACCTGACTACTACTACATTTCTACACAGGAGTGGGGGGGGTACACCTGACTGTTATTACATTGCTAGGTAGAATGGGGGGCACACCTGACTATTTCTGCATTTCTACACAGGATTGGGGGGGGCACACCTGACTGTTATTACATTAGTATGTAGGATGGGGGGCACACCTGACTATTACTACATTTCTACACAGGATTGGGGGGCACACTTGACTGTTATTACATTACTATGTAGGATGGGGGCACACCTGACTATTTCTACATTTCTACACAGGATTGGGGGGGCACACCTGACTATTTCTAAATTTCTACACAGGATTGGGGGGGCACACCTGACTGTTATTACATTACTATGTAGGATGGAGGGGCACACCTGACTATTACTACATTTCCACACAGGAGTGGGGGGGGGGCACACCTGACTATTTCTACATTTCTACACAGGATGGGGGGCACACCTGACTGTTATTACATTACTATGTAGGATGGGGGGCACACCTGAATATTACTGCATTTCTACACAGGAGTGTGGGGCACACCTGCCTGTTATTACATTATTATGTAGGAAGGGGGCACACCTGACTATTTCTACATTTCTACATAGGATTGGGGGGCACACCTGACTATTTCTAAATTTCTACACAGGATTGGGGGGGCACACCTGACTGTTATTACATTACTATGTAGGATGGGAGGCACACCTATTACTACATTTCCACACAGGAGTGTGGGGGGCACACCTGACTATTTCTACATTTCTACACAGGATGGGGGGGCACACCTGACTGTTATTACATTACTATGTAGGATGGGGGCACACCTGAACATTACTACATTTCTTCACAGGAGTGGGGACACACCTGCCTGTTATTACATTATTATGTAGGAAGGGGGGCACACCTGACTATTTCTGCATTTCTACACAGGATTGGGGGGGCACACCTGACTATTTCTAAATTTCTACACAGGATTGGGGGGGGCACACCTGACTGTTATTACATTACTATGTAGGATGGAGGGGTACACCTGACTATTACTACATTTCCACACAGGAGTGGGGGGGGCACACCTGACTATTTCTACATTTCTACACAGGATGGGGGGCACACCTGACTGTTATTACATTACTATGTAGGATGGGGGGCACACCTGAATATTACTGCATTTCTACACAGGAGTGTGGGGCACACCTGCCTGTTATTACATTATTATGTAGGAAGGGGGCACACCTGACTATTTCTACATTTCTACATAGGATTGGGGGGCACACCTGACTATTTCTAAATTTCTACACAGGATTGGGGGGGCACACCTGACTGTTATTACATTACTATGTAGGATGGGAGGCACACCTATTACTACATTTCCACACAGGAGTGTGGGGGGGCACACCTGACTATTTCTACATTTCTACACAGGATGGGGGGGCACACCTGACTGTTATTACATTACTATGTAGGATGGGGGCACACCTGAACATTACTACATTTCTACACAGGAGTGGGGGGACACACCTGACTATTATTACATTACTATGTAGGATGGGGGGGCACACCTGACTATTACTACATTTCTACACAGGATTTGGGGGCACACCTGGCTGCTATTCCATTACTATGTAGGATGGGGGGCACCCCTGACTATTACTACATTTCTACACAGGATTGGGGGAGCACACCTGACTGTTATTACATTACTATGTAGGATGGGGGGGCCACACCTGTCTATTTCTACATTTCTACACAGGGTCGGGGGGGCACACCTGACTGTTATTACATTACTATATAGGATGTGGGGGGCACACTTGACACTTGTACACATTTGCTATGACTGTACTGGTATGTCAGATACTCCATTTCATTCTGTATTGCTAACAGTCATGCTGACTAGAGGCATACCAGTGTACTACAGATTGTGGCATTGGTTGCCCTACATATTATTGTCTGACTTCCTACCCTTCAGAACTAATATCCCACTGCCTGCCCTGCTGTGGTCTGTCTGTGCAGGCCTGGGGGGAGGTTTACCATAGCCATCATTCGGGGTCATGGCACATGCTCTGTTTGGGTTTCTCTACAGCTGTCCTGCTGGCTGAGACTGTTGTTAGGTATGTGAACCATCCTTACTGGCATGTGTGGGTCATATGGACACACATGTCACTCAGCACATTTCCTGCAGTGGGTTTCGTCACCCTGTGTAGTACTGGCTACTATTGTGAGTCCAGTATGTGTTACAGATGTCATGGTGCCAGTATGGGTGTCTACTGTCTGCTGCCATAACATTCAGCCACCCATTTCCCTTGCATGCTCACATCCATACCATAGCTACAGGTAACGACACATTCTACTCCATTTGGCAATTGGTAGTTTGATTGACTTACCTTGAGGGTGTACCAGACTTGCGGATGTTGCTGGAAGGCTGCCTATGTCGGATCCACATAGTACACTCCCTATACATGGTTGAGCACAGGTATTGTCATGTTTGGCATCCCTTTTACTGTATGTGCGAGTCAGAGAGAGGTGTCATTCCCTGGGTCCCTACTGTGTCAGTGCATGTGCTATGCATTGCCTCTTTGCCGCAGCTATAGCATGCTGGGCATGCCTCCATCTGCTTACTGGGGCAGGCTCAGGTTGTTCCTCCTCCTCCGGGTCACTCTGTGCCTGTGCAGGCCTTGGCATTGGTGGGGGGCTGTGTGGCCCTGCCCCATGCTGTTCCTGCTGCAGCTGTTTCTGTAGGATCATATTGTGTAGCATAGCACATACCATAACAATTTGGTTACATGTAGTTGGTGAATACTGCAAGGATCCACCGGATGTGTCCAGACACTGGAACTGTGACCTGAGCATCCCAAACACACTCTCTATTATATGTCTGGCCTGTGCGTGTGCCTCATTATGGCATTGTTGTTCAGGTGTGTGTGCATTACTGATGGGTGTCATCAGCCACGGCTCCATTGTGTACCCAGCATCCCCCACTAGGTGACTGTAGGGGATGTCCCCATTGGCATATCTCTGGTACAGCTGCGTCAGATGCCATATGTGGGAATCGTCATAGCTCCCAGGGTAGCCAGCACACACATTCATTATAATGCCCTGGGCATCACATATGACGTGGCAGTTGATGAAGGGGATGCCCCTGCGGTTGATGTAGGCCCTACCCTGCTCACCGGGTGGTGCTTTGATGCATATGTGCATGCAGCCTATAGCACCCACTACCCCAGGGTATTCTGCTATTTGGTAGAAAAGACGCATATTGCTGGTCAACACCTTACGGGTGTTGAGAAAATGTACGTGCTCACTGGCATGGCATCCAGGAACTGGTGGAATACTCTGGATGCTGATGCTTGTGAGATCCCCATGATATCCCCAGTTGTGCTTTGGGAGGTATCTGTGACTAGTATACCTAGGCCTACACATACCTTGGTATCCACTGGGATGGGTTCCCCACGGTCAGTTTGGTGTGTCAGGTGTAGCTGGCACAACTCAACAACTTGCTGTACGAGGTCTCTGTCCACCCTATAGTGCTGCACTATCTCCAGCTCATGTAGCCCCTGGTAGGTTAACCTGGATCTGTACACTCTTCTCCGTCTCCTCACTGTGGGTTGTTCAGCAGCATTCACATCCTCACCACCCTCAGCCTCTTGCACATGTTGTTCTATGTTGCCTGCTGAAGCCCTTCTCATTTTGTAGGTTTGTTTGTTAAAATTTCCCTGCTTGTATACACTGGTGGTGTAGAGTGTGGAAAACCTAGAGGGGAATGTGTTTGCTTAGTTTATAATTGTGTTCTGGGCTGGGTTGGTCTGCTGCCTGTGTAATTGGCTGATTCTGATACATTTCACCTGTCAGCTAAGCTAGTTCTCCTTGATTACCTTCCTACTGCTGTTTTCCCTACCCATTGCCTCCCTGTTTAAGCCCGTGTGCACGCCGCACAAACAGAGTGCTCAAATGTGCACAGTGCTGCTATTTCCTGGTTTAACTTATTTTTTCTTCCTGTAAAACCTGGTGCACAGCGCACACACCTGCTTAGGCTTTGTAAAGAGTGCTAGGCAAGTTTAGACACACGGAGCAAACCCAAGTCACAGGGCTCCAGTCTGCTTACAGTATGCCTGACACCCCCCCCCCCCCATGATGTCACCTACCTCCTAGGCTTGCACTAAGCTTTTCCTGCTCTTATCCTGTTGGGACCTGACTCACATGCTGGGAAGAACTGGGATTCACTATCCTTCCCCTCATTTGCATAGGATTGCCTGCTAATGCATAGTTACATGTCTCACACTGAGCCTCCCCCCTTAGCAGCCACTACTCACTGGCTAGGTTGTCTTCTGCCTGCCATTGACTTGCATGGCAGAATATTGATTTTAGTTAGAATGCTTAATTTAGGTTCATTTTGTTATTTTCCCCCGATCCCGTCTGCGAGCTGCTGCCCTACGCTTAAACAGCTGAGATCAGCTAAAAAAAATAAAAGCTGATTTTTTTTATTTTTTTGTATTGTTTGCAATGCCAATGGCCCTATACTTGGGCATTGGCATGCTTACTACATGATATGCAGCCTTTATTTGGGGCTGTCATAGCTCCGTTTTGGATTTTGCAGAAATGTACTTGGTTACTAAGTACATTTCTGCTGATTGCACTAGTCCTGCACGGATGGTCGCAAGCTTCCTGGATCGCAAAATCACCTCATTTGCATGGATTTCTCCTGCAAATGGGGTGATTTGCATACAAGGGCTTCGTCCGTGCAGGATTAATGCAGGAGCTCTCGTGCACGCCCCTGCAGGTTGTTCCTGGATGCACGGCAGACATATTGCCTGCTTGAGCTCCTGCACTGATCTTGCACTCCATGCAAGCTTTTGAGAATCCGGGGGTCAATTTATCCAACTTGACTCTTGATGTCTTCCTCTCCCTGACATAATCCTTCACCTCTTTATTAATTGCTGTCCACAACTTCTTCTCTATTGGATAAAAAATATGCCTGATCTGTGTATAAAGATCAAAGGACTAAAATATTTTAACTGCTTGTATCTTGCTATCAATATCCATAAAACAGAGCTTCCAGTTTTTCAGTTTTTGTATTATCTTTTGCTTAGTCTCTTCTCACATATCCTTAGCTGACACGCCAGAATCCTTTTTAATCCATATTCCTTAGTACTTCATTTTGTCATGTCCCCATAAATATGAATATTGCTGAACTACTTCATGTTTGGGTACATAATTTACAGCTTATGCCTTTGTTTTAGTTTCATTCATTTTGTATCCTGAAAAGGGTTACCTATCAAAACATCTACTCTTCATAACATCTAAACTCAAAGCATCAAGACCATAACATCTAAACTTCAAAACATCTAAAACTCATAACATCGAAACTCAAAACATTGTAAACTACAAAGCAACTATAAATAACATCCCACACACTGTTTGCTACGTTTATGCAGGGAGGCAAGCCCCCCTGCACACCCCTGCCCGTAAATTAAATATACCAACTCCAAGGTCGCACTATAGTGGGGTTAGGAAATTAACTTTTTCCCCCACTATAGTGCGACCTTGGAGTTGGTATATTTAATTTACGGGGGGCGGTGGTGTGGAGGGCAGAGCCCCCCACATGGGGAGTGCAGGGGAGCTTGCCCCCCTGCATAAACATAGTAAAAACAGTGGGATGTTATTTATAATTGCTTTGTAGTTTTCAATGTTTTGAGATTCGATGTTATGAGTTTTAGATGTTCTGAAGTTTACATGTTATGGTCTTGATGTCTTGGGTTTAGATGTTATGAAGAGTAGATGTTTTGATAGGTAACCCCTAAAAAGATATGAAACTGTCTCAAAATGTTCCACAACACTGAAATATCCTTTTCTGGTTTTATCAGTTATAAAATAATATCATTTGCTGATAGATCCAGCTTTTCTTGACTACCATACCAATTATATCCTTGAATTTCTGAGTCCCT
The DNA here is from genome assembly GCF_019279795.1 of Protopterus annectens. Taxonomy (NCBI): domain Eukaryota; kingdom Metazoa; phylum Chordata; order Ceratodontiformes; family Protopteridae; genus Protopterus; species Protopterus annectens. The sequence continues at coordinate 747,063,354 of NC_056733.1, read as the reverse complement.
CATTTTCTTTGCCAATTGTCCTAAATGTAATGCAAGTAACAAAGATGAAAGAGGACACTCCTCCCTGGTTCTTTTGCTCAAATAGAAATTATCTGAGAGGAACCCACCTACTTTAATGTTCACCTCTGATCCCTCATTTATCCTCCTAAACAACCTTATAATTTTATCAAGGAATGCAAATGCTTCCATTACCCTGCTTATAAACTCTGAGCTTACTCTGTCAAATGCTTTCTCTGCATCAAGACCTACCAACAACAGTGGCATTTTCTTACATTCTGCTTCCCTCTAGATCATCAGTGCTCTGTTAATGTTGTCAAATGTTTGCCTCCCCTCTACAAAGCCACATTGATACATATCTATCAATTTTGGCTTAATCTTTACCATTCGTTTAGTCATTATAGACAAAAACACACTTTATAATCATGATTTAAAATTGAAATGGGCCTGTATGATGCTGGATCGATGGGTCTTTATCCTCTTTAGGTATTACACCCACAACCACCTTCTTTCCAGGATGTTTGTGCTTCTTCTCTTAACATACTATTAAACAAAACCTTCCACCTTTTTTTGGAAATGTCCCAAAGACAATCTTCCAAAATAAAAGATCTGTCAAAAAGCAAATTGAAGGCCATGCTGTTTAATGCTAGGAGCCTTAACCTGTGACCTGAAAATGCACTCACAGGAGGTTGTCCTCACACTGGAAAATGCTGACATCTGTGCAGTCACAGAAACTTGTTTCAAGGCTGCGGAGAGCACCCCTGCCTTCCCAGGCTATACCTTATTCCACACATTCCAACCCCAAAATGAGGTCAGGAAGACTAAGGCTAGTGGAGTCTCTATCTTCATTAAAGACAAACACACCTCCAGACTGGTTTGCCAGCATGACGCACTAGAACTACTCCAGGAGCAACTGACAGTTGGCAAGACACTCATCAAAGTTATAGCCAGCTATAGACCCCCCCCTCCGTAACTCAGGACATCCACTGCTCCTACCTGGACCAACTTGACCCCCTAACACTCTGATTCGTGGTTACTTCAACTACCCCACTATAGACTGGGTGAACTATTCCTGCACTAATGCACTCACTCAATGATCCCTTGACTTCATGAATTCTAACACACTAGACCAGCTCATCTCATCTCCCACAAGGGGAGATAACATTCTGGTCTTGGTTCTCACCAGCATGGACGACTGCTGCACCACTCATATAGTAAGTTCTTCCTTGGTGAGATCAGATCATTGGTCTGCCTCATTCGAAGTTTCTATCTCACCCCCCCCCCCCAGACATTACCAGGCTAAAAAACTTCTCAAAAGCTGACTACAACCTCCTAAGGGAGGGTATCTGTAGCTTTACATCACCGCTCCCCTCAGAGGATGCAGACAACTATGCTGAACAGTGTGTCAGTGCAGTATACAAGGAAACACAAACCTGTTTGGTGGACCTACTCTCTCAACAGGCTTTACAACAAAAGGAAGAAACTGTTGTCCAAGGGTAAAAAGGCACAAATTCCCAATTGGAAAAAACTCCCTCCTTAGCCTCAACAAGCAAGTTAAATCACTAGTGAAAACCTCCAAAGCCAATTATGAATCAAAACTAGCCTCCAAAACAAAGGAAAACCACAAAGCCTTCTTCAGTTACATCAAGAACCTCTATGGCAAAGCCCAGGTTTGTTCCGAATTAGTACTTAATGGTACCACTTACACTGATCTTGTTGACTTAGCCAACCTGCTAGCAGATAGGTTCAGAGCAAACTACACCCCCCTGCCCCCCCCCAAAGGCCCATTCGACATACGTGTCCCACACCTCACATCTCCTTAGATCAAGTGATAAAGGCCCTATCCAAGGCAAAGAACACAGCTTCCATGTGACCTAATAGTATCCCAGGCTGTATTCTGCATCATCTCCAGAAAGAACTATCTTTGCCATTGAGAAACCCTATTCAACCACAACCTAAATACAGGCTTCATTTAAGCAGAGTGGAGAACTGCCATTGTCATCCCTTTGCACAAAGGTGGTGCCACTACTGATCTTGGAAGCTATCACCCCATTAGCTTGACAAGTCTGACCTGTAAAGCCATGGAGCCTATTAGCATGGATCTCATAAATAAAGACAGAGGCAATCTCCAAGCACTTGACCCCACCCATTTTGGATTCATCAAGGGCAGATCTTGCCTGTTGAACCTGGTTGACTTCTTTGACTCTGTCATCAAGGCCCTGGATGAGGGAAAGTTGGTACATACAGCTTACCTTGACTTGACCAAAGCCTTTGACGCAATCTCCCACTCGGGCATCATTGAAAAGCTAGCACAACTTGGTGTAAATCCCTGTCTCATCAGGTGGGTGGCCAACTGGCTCACCAATAGGACCCACAAGGTCAAAATAGGTGCCTTCACCTCTGACAGTAGACCCGTCACTAGTAGTGTTCCCCAGGGATCTGTCCTAGGACCCCTAATGTTTGGCATCTACTTTTCAGAGGTACAGGCAAAGACAGAAGACCTGTGACCGACCAAGCTTGTGGACGACTGTAAGCTGGGCACTGTCATTGACTCCCCAAATTATGTTAACATACTACAAGAGGGTCTCACAGCAGCAAATGGCAGCTGACAAATTCATGGCCTTAAGTCAGACGCAAAAAAATGTATTATACCATTCAGCAAAAACACAGCCCTTGCTGATTACCACATCAATGGCAACCCCCTAAGCACACAACCTGTGTGAGAGACCTGGGTACACAGGTTGACAACAATCTCACATTATACCATCATGTAGAGGCGGTGGTCTGAAAAACCTTTTACTTGGTTCATCTCATAAGTAAAGGGATTGCATCCAGAAAAAAGGAGGTTATTACCTCTCTATACTCCTCCATCATTTGGCCAATAATTGAGTACAACGCCCTGTTTGATATGTACCTCTCCAAACACCTACACCAACTGGAAAGGCCACAGAAATACCTCATAAAGAGAACCCATGGACTTCAAAACTGTCCTATGCAGGCAGACTCAAATCACTATCACTCTACTTGGTATCATACTGATTTCTCAGAGGTGATCTGTGTCTCACCTACAAGACAATCTCAGACCCTGCCCTACTAGAGATGCTACATATCCGTAAGAGTACCTCCTCATGCATTACCTGCTCAAAAGACCTAAATCTAATATGCAACATTAACAAAACCTGCTGGAGAGACATGTTTGTCTCCCAGAGGCTGCCCTTTCACTGGAATATACTTCTCATACATGTCAAGCAGAGTACCTCGCTGACCCTCTTCAAGTGTAATCTTCATGAGTGGATAGAAACCACAAATTTGTCCCAGGGGTTCCACCTGTGTCCCTCCTGACACTGGCAACAGGTCCTGACTGAGGTTTTTTTTGAGGGCTTTCAAATGTTCTTCCCTCTCTTCCCAAAGGTAGTTAGGGCCTCTCCTTCTGTTGCCAAAGCTTCTTTTAGGAAGGCCAAGTTCAGCTTCTGTGGGGCTTCTCCTAGCATTTCGGAGCTCTGTGCCTAAGAAACATATGCTTAAAATGGCAGAAGATTTGATTACTCTGATTAGAGGTTCTATGCCCCACCTGATAAGAGGCCTAGGGTGGAACAGGAGTTTGATAGTTTTGAACAGTGTTCACAGGCTTCAAGTCTTCTGTGGAAGACTTGCAAGAGTTTCCTACTTATTCTGATTCTGATGTGGATGATTCCACTCCTTCAGCTTCTCCTCCTGAGGATTTTTCATTTTCAGAGACTCTTCACTCCATGAGGGAGCACTTTAAATGGGAAGGCCAAGATTACTCTGACTCCAGAAAGGCTTAGGGAATTCTTGTTTTGCCCCAGCATAGGCCCTTAGCTATTCCTCCTGTGTTGAATGTGGTGGAGGATGTTTTTGCAGAAGCTTCTCTGAACCCTGATTCCTTGCCTCCTGCTCCTGTTAAGCCTGATAGGTATTATAGGGTGCCCGAAGCTCATAAGTATTTGTTTAAGAGTCCCAGGGCAGACCCAGAAACTGTTTATCAGGGGCCTAAAGGTGTTAAAGCTTCTGTGGTTAAAAATCCTGTACCCTCTGATAAAGAGGCAAGGGCTTTGGATAGGTGGGGTAAGAAAGTATATACTTCTTCCACTCTAGCCATGAGGGCGTTGAATTGTCAATTTCATATGCTGAAATATCAGAATTATCTCCTTTCACAATTGAAATCTAAGGTGGATGCTTTGGGAAGGTATTGAGTGTAAAGAATTGCTGGATTTGGTACATGTGTCTGAAAAAGTGGGTAAGCATTATTTGCAGTGTGGTTTTGATGCTGTTCAGTCTTCCTCGAGGGTGGCTGCTACTAGTTCTGTTCTTCGCGGACATGCATGGTTGAAGGATCAGAATTTAGCTGAGCATGTTAAGACCAGGATTTTGGATGCTCCTTTACAGTCTGATGTGTTGTTTGGACCGCCTGTGGAAGCAGTTTTAATGAAAATGGAGGACAAAGCTAAGTCTATGCAGACTGTTAATGATTTTTTGCAGGTGCAGCCTCCCTAGTTTAGTAGAAATTGGCCTGCTAAGGGGTGGACATATCCTGCTTATGGTTCCCAGTCTAGGGGTAGGTCTAGGCGTGGTAGGGGCAGGCTCAAGGTTCGTTTAGGCCTAGATCAGACGGTTCACCTGCTCAGACTTCTGGTGAGGGCAGGGGTCAGTCCTTTCGTAAGCAGCAGAACCAATGACCTGCCTTTTCAGCTGCCAGTGGACTCTCGTCTGGCAGCTCCTTTAGGAGGAAGATTGTCTCTTTTCAAAGAAAATTGGGATTTAATCACTCAAGACAGATGGGTGCTGGATATCATTCATCACGGTGCAGATTTTATTTCCACACAATGCCCCCTTTCAAAGGCATGCCAGATGTTCCTCCTCCACAAAGAAAAGAGGCTCACAAGCAAGTTTCTCAGTTACTCCAGATAGGGCTATTCAGCCAGTCCCTGTGTCAGAAAGGGGCTTGGTTTATTCTCGCCTGTTCCTAGTACCAAAGAAGGGGAACACGTGGAGACCAATTTTGGATTTATCTATCCTCAACACTTATCTGGACATTCCCAAGTTCAAGATGTTGACGTTACAGCAACTGTTACCTCTGCTGGGCAAGGATCACTGGATGGTAACTTTGGATCTCAAGGAAGCTTACCTTCATGTGCCCATAAGGCTAAGTTGCAGAAAGTATCTGCGGTTTCGAACTGGAGATTTTCATTATCAGTTCTCTGCATTGCCCTTTGGCTTATCTACTGCGCCCAGAGTATTCACAAAGGTTCTGGCTCCAGTGATAGCTTACTTCAGGCTTCAAGGCATTCAAATTTATCCTTACTTGGACGACTGCCTGATTCTGGCTCAAGAAAAGGAACACCTTCTACAGCATCTGGAATATGTCATAGCAGTGCTAAGATGCCTAGGGTATTCTGTGAGCGAAATAAAGTCCAGTCTAGTACCCTCTCAAGACATGTGCTTTCTGGGTGTGAGACTGAATACAGCAGCCCAGATGGCCTTTTAACCCCGGACAAACAAAAGAGTCTGTCACTTTACTTCCATCAACTATCTCATCAGTCCGTGCTGACTGCAAGGACAGTCCTTCAAGCATTAGGGTTCATGGCATCTTGTATTCTGGTGCTTCCCAATGTAAACTGCATATGAGGAAGCTGCAATGGTATCTCAAAATGTATGGACACAGCACTGCCAAGATTTGGACACTGTCATTCAAATAATACCTTGCCTTCAAAAGGAATTCTTGTGGTGGGCTCAGGAATGTCACCTAAACAAGGGACTCTCTGTGACCCGGCCAGAGGCGAAGGTCAGATTTTAACGACAGATGCCTCGGACACTGCTTGGGAGCTCATCTAAATGGAAAGTGGATACAAGACAAGTGGCCTGCCAGACTACAGCATCTACATATCAACATGAAGGAGATGTTAGCAGTCCAGTTTGCATTGATGGCGTTCAAGGAGTTACTTCTTCCAGGGCAGGTGTTGATTCTGACAGACAACACAACTGTCATGTGGTACATCAACAAGCAAGGGGAACACATTCTTATCCTCTATGCAGGCAAGCAATGATTTTATGGGAGACTGCGTTAAGCCTGCAACTGACTCTTCAGGCAAGGTTTCTGCCAGGAGCACAGAACTCCCTAGCAGATGTATTAAGCAGACAAATCATGGATCCCCACGGTGGAAACTGGATCTTCATGTATTTCAGAAATTGACAGTGTCATGGGGAACTCCAGACATAGATCTGTTCGCTTCTCCACTAAACCACCAGCTGCCAAAGTATTGCACAAAGGGGTTTCATCACACAGCTTGGAAAGTGGATGCTCTGTCTTTCAGTTGGAAAAACCTTCATGTCTATGCCTTTCCACCTCTACCTCTTCTTCCAAAGGTATTACTAAAGGTCAGACAGGACAGGCCAAGGATGATTCTGGTAGCTCCAGATTGGCCTCGGCAACACTGGTACCCACTTCTAAGGAGTCTTGTAAAGAAGCCTCCATGGCCTTTACCTCTGATTCCTCATCTGTTATCTCAGAAGGACGGTCATCTGCTCAATGTCAAGCTTCCATCTCTTCATCTCACAGCTTGGCATATTCTGTGTTGAAGCATGGTAGGTCTCAGCTTCCTCAACAAGTTTTAAATGTGATTATGGAAGCTAGAAGGCCTAGTACTAGGAGAGTGTACGCAGACAAATGGAAGAGATTTTTATTTTGGAGTACAGCAAAGAATTTGGAGATTTCAGAGCCTAATTTGAGTGTGGCTCTTCAATATCTTACTGAATTATTGGACAAAGGTTTGTTTCTCTTCCATAAAGATTCATGCTGCAGCAATTTCAGCTCACTATGATTGTGACCCACCTTTGTTTTCGCATCCTTTGTTCAAGCAGTTTCTTAGAGGGCAAAGAATATAAGACCCCACGTGAGCTCCTACTCCTGCTTGGGATCTCAATTTTGTGTTGGAAAAACTTACTCTACAACCTTTTGAGCCTGCAGCTACTGCTGAATTGAAATATTTGTCATGGAAGACTGCTTTTCTGTTGGCTATTACTTCTGCAAGAAGGGTGTCTGAGTTGCAGGCCCTTATGGCAGTAGAGCCCTTTTGGTTTTCCATAAGGACAGGGTATCATTACGTACTAATCCTTCCTTTATGCCGAAGGTGGTTTCTAGTGTGGCTTTAAACCAAACTATTCATTTGCCTACGTTTTTGGCAGATCCTCAAAATAAAGGGGAAAAGATTTTGCACACTTTAGATGTACACAGGCAATTGCGTTATTATTTGAGCAGGACTAAAGATTTTAGGCAGTCTCAGCAGTTACTTGTTTCTTTTGCTTTAAGTTCACAGGGCAAGCCTGTGTCAAAACAAACTATTTCTGGGTGGAAAGGCCTTTGCATTGCATTTTGTTATTCCCATCATGGCAAAGAGGTTCCAGCTGGGATTAGGCCTCATTCCACTAGGGCTACTGCCACTTCAACAGCATTTCTAAGGGGGTGGCAACTAAGGATATTCTGGAGGCAGCTACTTGGAGTTCAGTGCATACTTTCTCTAGGCATTATCACCTGCCTATATACTCTAAGACTAGAGCTGGTTTTGCCACAGCTGTTTTACAAGGCATGTTGTCAGCTCCTGCTACTTTATAATTTGCCAGCCTCCCTTACCTCTGCTTTGGGATTCTACCCAATTGTCAGGACTGCAGCAAGGGAAGGCGAAGAACATAGTACAGTTTTGTACCTACCATAAATGTAGATGTTCGAGGATTCCCTTGCTGCAGTCCAATTTACCCTCCCTCCTTCCCTCTGTGTTTCAGGGTGGTTGTGTAGGTGAGTTTACATGCTTATATTTTTGTATATATTACTGTATATATTGTACATGTTTTTGGTGCAGGTTGTTTTTGGGACTTGTCTTTTTGGGTCTTCTGACATCTGGGGCAAGAAAAGACTGAGGAAATGGCGTCGGTCATGCGCATTAGTACCCTGGCGTTCTGGCGTCAGGCTAAGGCGCCATGACCGACGCCAGCCCTCTCTGGTATTCGGGCCGACTGGGACGCGGACTATACCCAATTGTCAGGACTGCAGCAAGGGAATCCTCGAACATCTACATTTATGGTAGGTACAAAACTGTACTTTAACATACTACAAGAGGGTCTCACAGCAGCAAATGGCAGCTGACAAATTCATGGCCTTAAGTCAGATGCAAAAAAATGTATTATACCATTCAGCAAAAACACAGCCCTTGCTGATTACCACATCAATGGCAACCCCCTAAGCACACAACCTGTGTGAGAGACCTGGGTACACAGGTTGACAACAATCTCACATTATACCATCATGTAGAGGCGGTGGTCTGAAAAACCTTTTACTTGGTTCATCTCATAAGTAAAGGGATTGTATCCAGAAAAAAGGAGGTTATTACCTCTCTATACTCCTCCATCATTTGGCCAATAATTGAGTACAACGCCCTGTTTGATATGTACCTCTCCAAACACCTACACCAACTGGAAAGGCCACAGAAATACCTCATAAAGAGAACCCATGGACTTCAAAACTGTCCTATGCAGGCAGACTCAAATCACTATCACTCTACTTGGTATCATACTGATTTCTCAGAGGTGATCTGTGTCTCACCTACAAGACAATCTCAGACCCTGCCCTACTAGAGATGCTACATATCCGTAAGAGTACCTCCTCATGCATTACCTGCTCAAAAGACCTAAATCTAATATGCAACATTAACAAAACCTGCTGGAGAGACATGTTTGTCTCCCAGAGGCTGCCCTTTCACTGGAATATACTTCTCATACATGTCAAGCAGAGTACCTCGCTGACCCTCTTCAAGTGTAATCTTCATGAGTGGATAGGAAACCACAAATTTGTCCCAGGGGTTCCACCTGTGTCCCTCCTGACACTGGCAACAGGTCCTGACTGAGGTTTCTTTTTTGGGGATAAACTCTTGGCTAGGTTTGAAAGGGCCTCAGAGCCATTAGGCTAGTAACCTCCTATGATTTTGTGATCCAGATCTTTATCAATTTGTTTTCTCCCCTAGCTTCCAGACTTCCACAGACATACCATCTAATCCTGGGGACTTTCCTATGGATTGGTTATACATCACCATTTTCTCTCATCTCCTATCCTTACTGTTAGTAATTGAGCCTCATTTACCTCTAACCTTGGCATATTTAATTCTTTCATAAACATTTCCATGTGTATCTTTTCTTGATTTCCATATTTCTCTGCTTTATACAGACTTTCATAAAATTTTCAAAATATTTCTAGTACCTCTACAGGATCCCTTGTTATCTTCCTTGTTATAGGCCTCCTAAGGTTGATGACAACCCTTTCTACTGTCTGTTGCCTGAGTCGTTGTGCTAAATGTTTTTATGCTCTGGAGATAGTATCAAAACACAGTTGTTTAACAGCAAACCTTCTAAACTCATGCATGTTTTCAAGGTAATCCCTTATTTTCTGTTTAGCATTCTGCAGGTGCTCCTCTTCTTGTTCTGTGAGATTCCTCCTATTCTGTAATACTTTAACTTTTGTCAGTCCCTGTAAATAATTCTTATAGGATCGTAGTACCCTAGGAAGTTACTATGGGATTGATCCTGAGGCCCTTACAAGCCTAGCCAAAACTTTAGCCCATGTTTCGACAAGTCAGTTTCCAATGTCCCTGTCCAGCAAGGACACAAGTGGAATCTTAGGGGTGTGTTTTCTGTTCTCCATCCAGTTGTCCAGGTTGCGCTTAAAAAGGGTTAATGAGGTACTCTGCTTGACATGGAAAGGGAGTCTATTCCACAGAAGGGGGAATCTCTAGGACACAAATCTGTCCCACCAACATGTCCTATTGATGTCACAGACAAGATTGAAGTTGCACGTGTGGGTTACTCGAGTGGAACTTGACTTGCGGATATGCAGCAGTCCCATCAAGGTGGAGTCTGAGATTGCTTTGTATGCCAGTTAGAGGTCACCTCTGAGGAGTCTGTATGAGACTGAGTAAAGGGACAGGCTTTTAGCCTGTCTGTGTAAGGTAGATGTTTGAGGCCCTGGATTCTCCTGGTGAGGAACCTCTGTGGTCTCTCCAACTGCTCCATGTGCTTTGTGAGGTACATGCTGAAAGGGGCATTGTACTCAATAATGGGTCTTATAAGGGAAGAATACAGGGATGTTATAACTTCCTTGTCCATGGATGAGATACCCTTCCTAAGGTGGTGGGCCATGTAGAAAGCTTTCCGTACAACGTAGGCAATACAGTGGTCAAAAGTCAGTTTGCTATCAACCCGGGTGTCGAAGTCCCACATGACTGATTGCATGCTCAAGACCTTGTTATTAATGTGAAAATTTGTGGGGATGTCGCTCTCCCCAAGCGGGACGATGATGCATTTTTTGGCATTCAGTTTGAGGCCATGTTTCTGGCACCAGTCATTTGTTTGGGTAATACCCTCTTGGAGGATGTTCACATCAGTAGGGGAACTGATGACAGCACACAGCTTGCAACCATCTGTAAACTTGGTCAGCCATAGCCCACTAGTTTTGGCCTGCATCCCAGAAAAGTATATCCCAAACAACAGAGGCCCCAAGACCAATCCCTGGGGTTCACCGCTCATTACAGGTGTACTGCCTGAGGTGGCTTCCCATATTTTGACTAGGTGGGATCTATCAGTGTGCCAGTTTGCTACCCATCTGGTAACATATGGATTAATGCCTAGTTGAGAGAGTTTATCTATTATACCCAAGTGTGGAATAGTGTCAAAGGCTTTGGCCAGGTCAAGGTAGGTGGTGTGGACTATATTCCCCTCATCCATGGCTTTGGTGACTGTCTCAAAGAAATTGACCAAATTTAACAGGCATCACCTCCCCTTGATGAAACTAAACTATGTGGGATTGAGTGTTTGGAGGTTGCCAATATCCTTGTTAATGAGGTCCATGATAATCCGTTCCATGGCCTTGCAGATTGGCCTAATTAGGCTGATGGGTCTATCATTTCCTGGATCGGTGGATGCTCCTCTTTTGTGCAAAGGGATGACAGCGGCTGTCCTCCATTTGGCTGGGATGATACTGGTAATCAGCATTTGGTTGAATAGGGTGCCTAATGGTGCTGCAAGTTCTTGCCTGAGTTCATGTAGGGTGCAGCCTGTGATGTTAGTGGGTCCCATGGAGGCTGTATTTTTTGATTTTGGGAGTGCACTGATGACCTGCCCCTAGAGATAAGGGGAGGGGGCAGGTACTGGGGATGTCCTGATTTACTGATGGGGGGACAGAGTGGTGAAGTTTTCACTGAACCTGTCCACCAGCAGGTTGGCTATATCTATGGCGTTTGTGTATGTGGTATCCTTGACCACCAGTTCTGAGCAGATCTGAGTGCTTCCTTTGAGATTGCAGAGATATGTGAGGAAGATCTTATAATTGTCTTTAGTAGATGTGGCCTGTTTGGACTCAAAGTTTGCTTTGGAGGATTTCACTAGTGATCTTATTTGTTACAAATGTAGGTCAACACTGAAATCATCTTACACCAAAAGAGGAGTATAATAAAAGGGCAATGTATTCGAGCTGCCAGAATGACTTCCCGGTATTCCGACATGGTGTTGGAAATGGACAATATAGGTAAAATGTTCGAGGCAAGGGGATACCCGAAGGAAATTATTATGGACATCACAGAATATATTAAGAAAGAATGGGGGAAAAAATATAAGCCAATATTAGGCGGAGAGAACAGTGGTGTACAAGGACATAATAGACCTTTGGAAACAAATGATTTTACTAGAGCATGTATATTACAATATGCACCAGAGGTGAATGGCATCAAAAAAATAATTCGGAGTAACTGGAATATTTTAAAAACAGATGATAGTGTTTACAAGACAGTGGGAGATGGACCAAAATTTGTATATAGAAATGGTAATAACCTTAAGACAAGATTTGGGATGAAAAAAGTTTGAGTTATAAACAACTGGATAGGGGAACAACTAGATGTGGGAGGTGTAATCAGTGTAAATTCATGATACCAGCTACGACTATCACTCTGGAAGATCCCCACAGTACAATTATAAGGTTTCGAAAAGGTAATTGTAGGACAACCCATGTGGTGTACCTGGCAAAGTGTACAAAATGTCCATGTTATTATGTAGGGATGACCATTAGATGTCTGAGGAATAGAATATATGAGCATTACTATAGGATAAAAAGTCAGGATACAAATAATGCATTATGGAGACATCTCAACGGTAATAGTATCTGCAGCTCCTTTGATTTTGGTATATTAGAATCTATCAAACCCAATCCTAGGGATGGGAATATAAAATTATTATTGAGAGAAAAGAAAACAAGATGGCAAATTAAGCTTAATGCCTCTGAATTTCCAGGACTTAATGATACTATGTCTATTAAGTCAGTATTAGAGAAGTATAGGTGAAGATCAAATATGAGGAATATTCAGATAAGCCATGGTAGAAGTATTGTTAGGTCAGGTCATCATTGGGGACCGTACATATATAGCATTATAAACATTAGGCATTCTAGATCTTTTAACATTTTCAACACTTTGTACATACATCTTTATATATTATGTGAACTGTTTGTTTTATTAGTAAATACGTATTATTGTGTCTTCATATTAATTATGTTTGACGAACAGTCTTAACATATACGTTTTATTTGTGATAAAAAAGAACATTGTGATAGGTAGACATTGTGGAATCATGCACTGAGCACTTTAAATTTTAATTAGTTTGTATAGGGTACACGTTTTTAGTTTTTGATTGGTTTAGGGCCATATATAAAGTGGATAATGGCTGTTAGTAATGGTTCTGATGAAATCTACCATAAGTAGATGAAAGCGCTTAACCAGTATTTGTTGTTATTTTAATATTCAAATAAAAGGAAAGTGGTTGCATCTTCGTGGTCAGTGCATATTTCTGTGACTGGGACTTTCATTGTTTTTTTTTTGGTGTGGTTCGGAGTTATACAGTTGGCCAGACCAGTCGAGTGTTATTTTTTCTGTGTCATGTGAGGAGATGGATTCCCTTGATGAACTACCATCAATATTTTCACCGAGCAGAGACGATATCCATAGGATACAATCCGAGATGGTAATTATGAAAGGAGAGTTAACCTGGTTGCTAGAGCTTGTCAGTCAGCTGGGTAGTCGAGGTATGATTGGAAGAGATGATTCAAGGAAGGCGTCACCGCGTAAGCAGGAAGCTAGTGGGTCAACACGCTCAGTGCCTAATGGTCAGGGTGAAAGAACGCCAGATGTTGAACGGGCCTCTTAGGGATCCAAGTGGAATATAGGTGAAGGAAAAGGTAATTTCATGTTTGGAGAAGGGTCGGAGGACGATTACATTTCTGGAGCGAGACCAAAACAGACGGTACCTAAGGGGACTTACGCTATGGCAGGACAAACAACGTCTAAAGGTACTGTTCAAACTAACATTAAGCCTACCAATAATGAAAGACCAAAAAGATATAACACTAGCAATTTTTTAGCAATCGGCTATGATTTTAATGGTAATAAAAAGAAAGCAACTGAACACACTGAGACTGATAATGATAACGTGGACAACAAAACGCTTAAGGACATTATTTATGATTTTGGTAAAAAACTCAAGGTATTAAAAAGTGTCCAGTTAGATAATACATATTTAAAGAAATGTGTGGATACTAATATTGTTCCCATGGGCCTGAGATTTTATAAATGGCCTATGGGTATAGAGATGGACGACGAGAAGGTGAATGAATGTACAAAAATGTTTAATGAATTTGGTTTTACGTTTATGAAATTTATAATATCATGTAATGATAGACAAATTTGTAGTCTCCTGTCTGAAATTGAATGTTTAGATCAAATTATTACTAATGATTTATTATTTGATGAATGTGAAATGTGTTTTAATGCACAATTCACTTGCGTAGAAAATCAAATCAACAAGCAGTTTGACAGAAAATGTAAAAAATTGAGGAGAGATTTACAACAGTATGAAAAGGGTGAAGCATATAAGTTTGGTACCAACACGGGAAATATGAATAATGTTGATAGAATTGAATTGAAAAACAAAGGGAATGAAGGAAAACACTATACACATAATACTGGAAGAAATGGAGGGTTTTATAATTCAAAAGGTTTTTTAGGAGGAAGCAAGTGGAGAGACCACAACAACAAGTGGAACAGGAGACAAGACAGCTGGCAAGGAAACAGTTGGGGAAGAACAAGGAATTACATGTGAATAAAAATATTATTACAAATGATGAAATTATAAAACATAGTGATGTACACTATAGTATGGGAGACTTCAGCATATATAATTATACACAGATTAAACTAAGTAAGGAATTTTTTAAACTGTTATCTAAAGGAATGAAATATATTCCTAATAACAGTGGTAATATAGTGGATTACATTATAGATTTAAAAAAAAATTAAGAAAGCTAAATTTAGCTGTATATTTTAAAGGGAAAAATACAATAGAAAAGGATGAATTCAAGAAAAAAAGTATATTTACACCCCCCCTAAATAATACCTTGGCCATATATGAAAAAGTTGTTCTCAATGAGTTATACAAATATATGAATAAAGGAATAAAACATCAACACAATCGATGTTATAAAGAATATGAAATAATGAGACAAATTCAGGCTAGTAATAACATAAGAATAATGAAGCCTGATAAGGGAGGGGGAGTAGTAATATACGATGTTGATGAATATAATAACAAAATTAATAGTATATTATTTAATTCAGGTAATTATGAGGTTACATCTATTAATGAAGTCAACATTGGATATCATAAAGTGGATTTAATTTTAGAAGAAATGTTATTAGACAACAGAATTAATATTAATTTATATGAATTTTTAAAGGAAGACTCCCCTATTATTAGTACTATTGTTGGAATTCCCAAAGTCCATAAAAATATATTAGAACCTCCTTTTCGACCCATCATATCGAGTAGTAAATCTAAAACTTTTCCATTTGGTAAAGTAGTGGATGGCTGGTTAAAAACCTTATATACAAAGATTGGTCATATTGTGAAGGATTCGTGGGATTTTCTAGGTAGATTAGATAGCCAATTCATTACTGATGACAGCACATTAATTGCTATTGATGTTGTCGACCTTTTTTCCAGTATCACTTTGGAGGAAGGACTAACCAGATTCCAAAACAGTATACAGAAATATAGCGATATGGAATGGGATAAAATAAGTCTAATAATGGACTTTATGGAGGTAGTTGTGACTCACAATTATATTGTTTCAAGGGGAATACTATAGGCAAAGTAAAGGTGTAGCAATGGGGGCTGCCTCTGCCCCCATGTATGCCAATCTATTTCTTTTAAACTGGGAGGAAGAATTCATCCTATCAAGTAAATGGAAGTCTCACATTGCATGTTACCTAAGATTTTTGGATGATGTTTTTGTAGTGTGGAGGGGAAATGGAAGTACCATCAATGAATTTATAACTTATCTTAATACCAGATGTGATTATTTACGGTTTACATTCAATATGGACAAGAAGAGTATAGCATTTTTGGACACCAGAATCACAATAGTTGACAGTGGATTTAAGTCTAATTTATTTAGGAAAGAAACTTTCAGTAATGATTATTTAGAGTTTACAAGCTGTCACCCCTTACACCAAAAGAGGAGTATAATAAAAGGGCAATGTATTCGAGCTGCCAGTATGACTTCTCAGTATTCCGACATGGTGTTGGAAATGGACAATATAGGTAAAATGTTCGAGGCAAGGGGATACCCGAAGGAAATTATTATGGAGATCACAGAATATATTAAGAAAGAATGGGGGAAAAAATATAAGCCAATATTAGGCGGAGAGAACAGTGGTGTACAAGGACATAACAGACCTTTGGAAACAAATGATTTTACTAGAGCATGTATATTACAATATGCACCAGAGGTGAATGGCATCAAAAAAATAATTCGGAGTAACTGGAATATTTTAAAAACAGATGATAGTGTTTACAAGACAGTGGGAGATGGACCAAAATTTGTATATAGGAATGGAAATAACCTTAAGACAAGATTTGGGATGAAAAAAAGTTTGAGTTATAAACAACTGGATAGGGGAACAACAAGATGTGGGAGGTGTAATCAGTGTAAATACATCATACCAGCTACGACTATCACTCTAGAAGATCCCCACAGTACAATTATAAGGTTTCGAAAAGGTAATTGTAGGACATCCCATGTGGTGTACCTGGCAAAGTGTACAAAATGTCCATGTTATTATGTAGGGATGACCGTTAGATGTCTGAGGAATAGAATATATGAGCATTACTATAGGATAAAAAGGCAGGATACAAATAATGCATTATGGAGACATCTCAACGGTAATAGTATCTGCAGCTCCTTTGATTTTGGTATATTCGAATCTATCAAACCCAATCCTAGGGGTGGGAATATAAAATTATTATTGAGAGAAAAGGAAACAGGATGGCAAATTAAGCTTAATGCTTCTGAATTTCCAGGACTTAATGATACTATATCTATTAAGTCAGTATTAGAGAAGTATAGGTGAAGATCAAATACGAGGAATATTCAGATATGCCATGGTAGAAGTATTGTTAGGTCAGGTCATCATTGGGGACCGTACATATATAGCATTATAAATATTAGGCATTCTAGATTTTTAACATTTTTAACACTTTGTACATACATCTGTATATATCATGTGAACTGTTTTATTAGTAAATACGTATTATTGTGTCTTCATATTAATTATGTTTGACGAACAGTCTTAACATATAAGTTTTATTTGTGATAAAAAAGAAAATTGTGATAGGTAGACATTGTGGAATCATGCACTGAGCACTTAAATTTTAATTAGTTTGTATAGGGTACACGTTTTTAGTTTTTGATTGGTTTAGGGCCATATATAAAGTGGATAATGTTTGTTAGTAATGGTTCTGATGAAATCTACCATAAGTAGATGAAAGCGCTTAACCAGTATTTGTTGTTATTTTAATATTCAAATAAAAGGAAAGTGGTTGCATCTTCGTGGTCAGTGCATATTTCTGTGACTTGTTTCAAATGTAGGTCAACACTGAAATCATCTCTTATATCCTTTAAGAATCAAACTATATTGATAGTTCTTGAATGCTTTCTAAGTCATTCATTTTCCAACTGTGTTTTTTGTAATCATTGTACCTTTTCAAGTCATTTTTTTGGCATGTTTGAAAGATGCATCCAATAATGGGTCAAATCAGTGAGGTATAAAGTGGTGCAGTAGTCCTCATAGAGTAACTAGACGTGCTTTAGAATTAGATTAGGTACAGAATATGTTTTTCTGAGTTAATTTTTTGCATATACAATTGGTTTATGCAGTTGTACTTAGCTTTTGAATGATGGTGTAATTTTTTTTTTTTTTTTTTTTTTTTGGTTGAAGAATCAATCTCTGCAAGATTTTGACAGAAATGAGGATTTGTGCATCAGTGTTTTAAAAAATGTCATGGGTCTTGTTAAGAAGACCCACAAAAAGAGAGTGAAGTATTTTTATATGAACATTCTGTAAGAAAAAGAGGAAGAAAACACAATAGAAACATTTTAGTACCTCAACAGAATTAAATTTAAGTGGACATTATCCTTCGGAGTAGATGTACAGAACCATATAGGGGTGGGCACAAGTGAAGACAGAGGGTGGGTTTGAGATGATGTCAGAATGCATTTTTATAGCATGGCTTTGAAGCTGCATATTCAAAAACAACTGTGGAATTCAAGAATGCATTGGGAAGGTTAGCCTGATTGTAACAAGCAGGGCAACTCTCCCTTATTAGTGAAAGGTGTGTCTAATGGAATACATGCCAGACTGTCATCAGGGGAAAGGACTGATCAAGGTAAGGAGTGTATCTGCACTACAATGGCCCTAAGGGAAACTCAAGAGATTGCTGTAGGCAAAGCATAAGTGTAGTTGGGTTTGCCTGTTGTGAGTCAGTAAGCTTAGGGCATGCTAAAATCAATCCTTGCCACCACCAGTGTTATGGAACATAACTCTTAGAACTTTTGAGCAGTGGTCTTTGAGAAGATGCTGCCTTCAGTAGCAATGGGGAAACAAAAATACATTGATTAGACATAAAGAAGTTCAAGTGGGAAAATAGGAAGATGCACAATACTGGTTAATGAAATCCTGTATCTTGTTCATTATGAATGCAGAAGGGATGCGGTTGTAAGCCAAGCAGCCCTTTACTCTCATAACCGTCTGTTTCTAATTTGATTGTGTAGCTAGGAAGAATTTATTTCACTTTTGATTGAAGAGAAGCAGAGGACTGAACATGTGCATAAACATACTGGTTGTTATCACAAGTTCAAAAAATCTCTCTTTCATTTTGTATTCTTTAATACTATTGTTCCTGCTCATTGGTAGCAGAAGCTTAGTGATGATGTACATTGTTTGGTAAAAATAAAGAGAAAAAAATCTTAGCACTATTGACAGTGCTGTGACTAATGCATGTGGCTCTCTTTAGAGGTTACTTGGTTTAGGGAGGAATGATTTTTTGCAGCAGTGAATTATAATATAGTTGGGCTTTGTGGCTAATCAGGATAATAAACAATTGAAAAGGAAGAGGCCAGTCTTTTACAAGTGATTGATGAACATAGCACACACTGAAGTATTGCCTTTTCTGTTGGCATCTCCTACACTGTAAGGAATGAATGTTTTCTACTCAGAACAGTTACATTTATGTCAGACTACACAATATTGTCTTCATATGTCAAGTTATAAATAGGAAGGGAAAGTAGTATTCCAGGGTGAAATAGGGGACAAGTCTGGGCATTTTTGTTTACTGTTCCAGTGTTCTGCAGAAAGTAGATGATTTAATTCTGTTTGGGTCATGCTTGCTAAGGCATTTCTTATGCTAGCATGAATTTTTTTGCTACAGTGTCTCTAGAATATTAGGTCATGACCTGCATATTTTTCCTCTTCTCCTGTTTTTCACTAGTCTTGTACATCATATATTACCAGCTAACTACAGATATTCCTTAACTCTTAATTCCCCTTTCAGAGTTGTTGGCACTCAATGATTTCTCATGCCTAGTTCATAACTAGAAAAGCAATGTAGGCTAACCTCATACCGCTCAAATTCCTAACACAAGAAATCTGGACAAAGCCTTAAATAATGTGGGGGGTGGGGGGGTGGGGGTGGGGGCAAAGATCCAAAAATAGGGACAGATTTTAAATATCGCTCATAAACTTAGAATGTTGTTAGATTAACAGGCATTATGTTAGCTTGCATTTTCTGAAGTCTGAAACCCAAATGTATGTCACCGTTTAGTGACTTCAATCCTGTGTAGTTTGACAGAAAATCACAAACTTTAAGAGGAGCAGACCAAAAATATGAGGCAAAAATCTGGACATTCTTTGGAAATCTAGACAGTTGAGAGGTATGGGCCTAACGTTGCAACAGGTGACTGCCTTCTAATTTGCCAGTCTAATTGTGAGCATGTAGCCTAAGACAGTTTGCTTTGTTGGTAAGAGGTATAGCACTGAAAATTAACTATATAACAGAAGTAAAGAACTGCAGCTCTTGATGTGCTACTTCATGTTGGGTGCACACAACCTGCACGTGAGAATTACCTAGAAAATTGTCAGGAGAAATTCAAACAGTTTAACAGTTTGGCATAGAAGTCATCTTATGGAAGTTGTAGATCCTGATATGTGAGTCAAAGGCCCTTACCTAAAAAGTCATCCTAGTATACTGACTGAGTTTGGCAGACTTGTTAACAGAGCCTCTGTACAGCATATCAATCTCTGTCAAAGCCCCTGAACTTGAAAAAACTCATCCTACAGTACAGTCTTTGAACAGCATTTTAGCTGGGATCTCAAAAAGAGCAAAGAATTGGGTGTCCTTAAACAAATAATGTTGCTTAGTTTAAGCCAAACAGCTTCCAGGTCCAACAGTTACTCAGGGCTTAGAAATTTATATATAACATGTTAGTGGCTCTAGCCGATGGTCTCAGTTTGCTTTGGGTCAACAGATCCTAATGTCAAAGGATTTTTTTTCTGGAGAAAGAATGAACAGGTTCTAGGTTCAGCAGTTCCCCAACCATAGGGATTTATACAGTGTTAGCAGATTTAGCAGGCAATTCCACAGAAGGTTGCCTCAGTGGGAGTAACCCTAATTTCAAAGGAATTTTTCTGGCCGAAGACTGAGCTTCTGTGTGTAGCTCATCACGTTTTGGATAGGGGAGCTCTTGGCAAAATTTTCTAGCTAGGTACTATTCTTGCACTATAATTTCTGTTTTATTTACTGTATAGAGTATTGTCCCTAATCCTAATGTGCATTTGTTTTAAATATGAGTTATTTTGCCTATGAACGGTAGTGAAGGCAAGAGGGGCAGCAGCTCCGAGCACAAAGTGTTGGGGGACTTGAGCAGCCAATCACAATCATTCTTTAATGTAATGCTGGCTTTTAAAAGCCTGTATTGCATTTGTGGTCAAACGTGAGCGTTGTAGCACTCTGGTCAAAACTGCAGCAACTACTTGCTGCATTACAGCAAAGAGTTGGCTACAGTTTAAAAGAGGAGATGCCTTTTTTAAATGAAGTATGTTAAAGAAGGGTTGTGGGCAGGGCACAGAAATGGGACCTGAATGTCTGGGGTGGAGGGGTGGGGGGTGTCATGCATCTGGCCACATGGTTGGTGTGCCAGTAGAAGGAAGGTCTGTTTACTTTTTATTTATGTATTTATTTATTTTTTGTGTGTGTGGGGGGAAGTGCATAGATCTTACTGTAATAAGCCAATCACTTAGGCTTATTACAGTGAAGTGCTTTTTTTTCCTTCAGTTGAAAAGCTGAGAGGGTGGGGAGCTGGTTCATAGCACAAGCACAGCACACTAATTGAGCCATCTATGCTTCTGCTTATGAAATGTGACTTTTGATCCAAAAACATTAAGGAGTTTGTTTCTGTAGACACAGTGCCAGTACACAATATACTGTCTCCAGTCTACCTTGTATGATTTTGGCTTGACTTAACATACTGACCTGATGATTTATGACAGTTTTTGTTACATCTACCATTGTAAATTGGTATTATAGCCGCTTCTTTCAAACTTCAAACTAGGTACTCTTCAATAGAAGTGTGAAATATGTGACAGCCCCTCTCTGGGCCAGTAATTATGCAGCCTAAATCCTCAACACTAACACTGTAGAGGGGACATTCACTTGGAACAAAAATGAATACACCCAGTATTTCCAGATGCAGCTCTCTGCATCAATCACAGTTTCTAGTTTCAGTTGCACACAGGGAGTACACTCAGCCCAGGGTCTGGGTTTCTCTCTCTGTCTCTCCCCATGTCCCCAGTAAGGCTCCCCACTGGCACAGCTGTAGATTTAAGTCCCCAGCTGAGTGTCCAAGCCAAGTCCTCCACCACTATCTCTGTGAAACCAGTGCTTCATGTCCTTGCTCCAAGCAGCGGACACACACACCCTTTGAGATTTGGTTCACACACACACACACACACACACACACACACACACACACACACGCATGCACACAAACACACACACACACACACACACACACACACACACACACACACACACACACACACACACACAGAAACACACCTGGGAAAGGCTGGCACAGGTTTACTAGCTATGCCCCCTTCTACTCAGACTATAAGGTAGTTACTGCCACCAGACACTCCCAAGCTAGCTACTCTAAGGCTGTTACAACAGTGCCCAATAATACTGAGTGAAATTAATATCAATATGAATAGTAGTTTGACCAATGCAAAAAACACAAATCCAAACTAGCAAAACCGTAACAAGAAAAGAAAACAAACAGGCAATGGAATATCCAACTGTTTATTGTACGTACAATAAACAGTTGGATATTTCATTGCCTGCTCGTTTTCTTTTCTTGGTTCAGTTTGACCAATGCAGTAAGGCTTTCAGGAGTGGCCACAGAGTCACCAAACAGATATGAGGGTTCTCAAAGGTTAAAATATTCTCTAAAGGACCAGCCACAATGAAAAGTTTAAATATATTTAATAATAAATAATAAACGAACATGAAAATACCAAATATCTATTTACAGTAAACACCACAGTTTCAACCACAGAAAATATTAAGATAACACAGATGAATATATTCACACAGATACAGAAAAACAGTACTTAACTAATCTCACTACATTATCCTGATTAATCTAAAGAGTTACTATTCCCTCGTCACTTACTAGCACAATGCAAAATGAAGTGAGGTGAGAGATCCTTCTTTGTCAGGTTCCAAGAAACAGACTGCCATGAGACTTCAGTCTCCTCTAGTACTAAACATTATTTTAGTAATGGATTCCAGAATGACATCACATACATCTCTTCATCTGACTTCTGGTTCCCTTGCAACTCGCCATTGCTAGAAACTGCCAGGATTTACCACCTATGTCTCAATAATACACACACACAGACACACAGACTTGCTAAGATCTGTTGCAGCTCTTGGAAGTAAAAAAAAAAAATAAAACACTTCCACTCTTCTTACAGGAGCTTTTTTTGGTCTAGCAGGGCACACTGTTGATACATGTTTTCACACAAGCAACTTTACAAATATGGATTTAAACACAAGCATCTGTACAAATCAGTTCGATATACAAATGACGTATAATTCTATACAAAATTACAGCTAGCGGTGCTGGCATATATTACACATCCACTGATTTACTTCTCCTGGCATAGCTGGCAATACCTCGCATCATCACATCTCTCACTCCTTTGAAGACTCAAGCTTGTTTTTCATTTGACCTTTGAAAAATGTTGCTTGAGAGAAATGGGCCTGTCTGGGATTACATTAACTCATACCCTGTCTTGAAATCCCATCTGCAGTGGCCTTGGTGACCCCACTACAGTGCTGCAATGTCATGTCATGTGCCTGCAAACCTAGGCTCCTCCTTAATAACTTGGCATTTTGTTGGCTGGCTTGATGTAGCCAAAGATCCCTCTCAAACTCCTCCTGCCTTCTACTGAAAATACTTAGCACAAGGGCCTGCCTGTCATGGTAAGGCTTCGTCATGTTAACATGGTACAATTTGTGCCCCTGCCTCCTGGCAGTTCTACCATGTAGTTAACATCACTGACAGTCTTTACCACTTTGAAGAGTCCCTCCCAAGCAGCCTGCAGCTTATTGTGTCTGACAGGAATGAGAACCATCACCTGCTGTCCCACAGTACATTCTTGGGCTCAAGCAATCCTGTCATAACACACGCTTTTCTGCTGTTGGGCTCCTGACAGGTTCTCTTGGGCCAAGCCCATGAGCTCCCTAAGCCTTGTCCTGAAGTTTAGGACGTATGCCGCAACAGCCTCCTTGTGGTATTCACACTCACCCTCCCACTCATCATGAATCAAATCTAAAGGTCCCCTCACCCTGTGCCCATACAGCAACTCAAAGGTTGAAAAACCTGTAGTTTCCTGGGGTACCTCTCTGTATGCAAAGATCAGATGGGGCAAATATTTTTCCCAGTCTCTCTTAAACTGATCTGCAAATGCCTGTAGCATGGTCTTTAGTGTTATGTTTAACCTCTCCACAAGACCATTAGTCTGGAGATGGTAGGGGGTAGTTTTTAGATGCTTCACCCACAGTGCTTCCACAGACAACCCAGCAGGTCTGACATGAAACTGGCACCTCTGTCAGTCAGTATTTCTCTCAGTAAAACATATCCTGCTGAAAATCTCTAGCAAAGCATTTGCCACATTCTCTGCCTCAGTGGAGGACAGAGCCACTTCCTCAGGGTATCTAGTATCATAATCTACTAACACCAGGATATCCTTCTTCCCTGTGGAACTTGGGGTACTCAGAGGTCCCACAATATAGGTTCATAGGTTGGTACTAGGCTATCAGCCCTAGGGCCTATATAAGCCTAGCCATAACAATTCCCTGGCTATTTCTTCCCAGAATATTTACTTTCCTGGTCCCCTGTCTAGCAGGGTGACTGACGTGATCCCCGGGGTGAATTTCCTATCTCCCATCCAATTGTCAAGGTTACTTTTGAAGAGGGCCAAAGAGGTGCTCAACTTGACATGTATGAGCAGTCTATTCCAGAGTATGGGGAATCTCTGGGTCAGGAACCTATCCCTCCAGCATGTTTTGCTCATTGTGATGACAGGTATAGATCCCTGGAGCATGTGGCTCTGAGGGATTGGGATTTCTTTAAGTGTAACATGTCCAACAGCTCTGGGTTTGACATGGCTGTGTATGTTAAGCAGAGATCGCCTCTGAGTAGGCAATATGCAACAGAGTACAGCTGGAGTTTTTTTAGACAGTCAGCATAGGGCATCTGCTTTAGGCTTGTGATTTTTTTAGTGAGGTATTTCTGTGGCCTTTCCAGTTGTTGCAGATGTCTTGTGAGGTACATACCAAATGAGGCGTTGTACTCTATAATGGGTCTAATGAGGGATGAGTACAGACCTCCTTTTTTCTGGATGAAAAGCCCTTAGTGATGGGGTGTGCCACATAGAAGTATTTCCTGACTGTTGTGGCGATGTGGTTATCAAAGGTGAGACCACTGTCCACCTTTGTCCCTATGTCCCTTATCACACTTTCAATGTTTAGTGTACTGCCACTTATGTGGTAATTCATGGGTACATGTTTTTTTCCCAAAGGGCATAACTATACATTTCTTGGCAATGAGCTTGAGCCCATGGCTCTGGCACCAAGCATCTGTTTTTTGTAAGGCCCTTTTGTAGAATATCCACATCATTTGGGGATTCAGTAATGGCTCCCAGTTTGCAGTCATCTTTGAATTTGTTAGCCAGAGTCCCTTAGTGCTGGCCTGTACTTCAGAGAAGTAGATGGCAAACAAGAGTGGTCCCAGGACTGAACCCTGTGGTACTCCACTTGTCACTTGTCTGAAGCTGGATTTGGAGTCGGCTACTTTTACAGTGTGCGTTCTGTCAGTAAGCCAGTTGGCAACTCATCGAGTGACGTAGAGATTAATGTCCAGCTTAGTAAGTTTATCTGTGATTCCATAGTGGGGGATGGTGTTGAAGGCCTTGGCAAGGTCCAGATAGGCTTTGTTGACCACCTTCCCATCGTCCACGGCTCTGAAGATTGATTCGAAAAAGTAAATCAGGTTGCAGAGACAAGATCGGCCCTTTACGAAACCAAACTGGGTGGGGTGCAGTGTTTGAAGGTTGCCAATGTCTTTGTTTATAAGTTCCGTGATAATGCGTTCCATGGCTTTGCAGATCAGACTTGTCAGACTGATGGGATGATAGTTCCCGGGATCCAAGATGGATTCCCCCCTTGTGGAGTGAGATAACTGTAGCTGTGCACCACTCATTGGGCACAAAGCCTGCGGTGAGGCTATGATTAAGCATGACACTTAGGTGAGGTGCCAGTTCATTTTGTAGTTCATGTAGTACACAGCCTGGGATGTCGTCTGGTCCCATGGATGCTGTATTCTTAGCTTTGGAGAGTGCATTTTTTTACCTGTGTGGCTGTGATTACCAAAATTTGGCAATCTTTTGGTATTGAGATGGGCCCTGTAGGGGGTGAGAAGGGGATGAAGTTGGCACTGAATCAATCTGCCAGGATATTGGCAATATCCTTGGGATCAGTATATTTAATGCCATTCTGTTGTAGCTCAGAGCAGATCTGAGCATTGCCATTTAGATTCTTGACCTAACTGTAGAATGCCTTGTGGTTGTCCTTGGAATCTTTGGCAATTTTATTTTCATAACTAGCTTTGGAGGATTTTATGAGGAATCTCAGCTACTTACTGAGGTTGGTAAGGGAGTTTTTTTGCATCCTGGGATTTTCTTCTTTTCTGCAATAGTTTCTTCCTTCTGTTGCATAGTTTGTTTATGGCAGGGGACCACCAGATTGGCTTCCTTATTTTGGAGGAGAGCATCTTGGTTCTATTTGGGATGGCACGATTCATGCACGAGTGGATGTGCTCATACAGTGCCTTAGTGTAGGATTCAGCAGTCGAACATTCAGTTCCCATCTGCATGGACGTCATGAAGTTTGTCATTTCTGACTTGAGTAGCATGACATTAGCTTTGGAGAAGTTTTTTATGGAGTTTTCCCTACTGGGGCATGGGTGTGGGATGTGGACATCAAGGGTGATTAGCTTATGGTCAGACCTGACCAACGAGAGGGTGACCACTGGTGTGGAGCATCGATCGCTCATGTTGGTAATGACCAGGTCTAGGATATTTGAGCCCCTGATAGTACTATGGATTAGTTGCTCCAGGGTGATGGAATTTATAAATTCCAAGAACCCTTTGGCAAAGGTGTTGGTACCCGAGTAGTTTTCCCAATTAATGGCAGGGTAGTTGAAATCACCCAATATTAGGGTATTTGGTTGTATCTTAATATTTTACAGTAGGTTTAGAAAGGTGTAGTGAGAAACTTTGGGCATGGTGGGGGATCTGTAGCAAGCTACAATTTGGATTGCAGTCTTACCTAGTGTTAGTTGCACCTGTAGAATTTCAGATGCATTGTGTTGGGCAACTAGCCTGGAGGTGTGAATATCCTTGGTGAATATGGACACTCCTCCGCCTTTAGTGTTACGGTCCTGGTTTGTTGGCCGAAAAGTGTGGTAAGAGTTGTAGCCTGGAATTGCAGGGGTGCTGTCTGGAGCCTTGAACCAGGTCTCAGTTACTGCACAGATATCGATGTTCTCCATTTTTAGGAGTGCCTCGAGAGAGTGCATTTTGAGGTTTAGACTTCTAGCATTGAGTAGCATTACCTTCAGATTTTGCATGCTCATATCTGTTACGGTGGTGGTTTTGTCCTTTGAACCTTGCCTAAAAAAGGCACTATAGGGGTGGCAAGAGCCTTAGCCAGTAACCTGAATCCCAGAGGTGACAGGTGCAGACCATCTAGCACCTATATCCATAGCTACCCTCTGAAACAGCTTCTCAATCACAGACAATGGCATCAAAGCATCTTTGCCATTGTCTTCTGCCTTGCCTACTTTTTGGCACAGCTCACAGGTCCTCCAGTACCCTGCTACTTCCCTTGCAATCCCAGGCTTTGGAGAAGTTTTTCAAGGTGTTTACCTTTGCGGGGCTGTGGGTGAGATGTGGACTTCTGTGGTGATTAGTTTATGGTTGGATCTGACCAAGGAGGGATTGATTATTGGTGTAGAGCAACGGTCAACCATGTTAGTAATAAACAGGTCAAGGATGTTGCATCCTGTAGTGGGGGTCAGAATGAGCTGGTCCAGAGCATTGGAATTGATGCATTTCAGGAAGTGTTGGGGCAGTGTATTGGTGCTTGTGTAGTTTTTCCAGTTGATGGAGGGGTAGTTGAACTCTCCTAGCAAGAGAATGTTGGGTTGGACCTTGATAGATTCTAGAGTGCTTAGAAACGTGGAGTGAGAGTCTAGGGACATGGTTGGGGACCTATAGCAGGCTATGACCTGGATCTCTGTCTAACCCAATGTTAGTTGTCAAAATATTTACAATTTTCTTAGCTAGTATATCTTACTTCCAAGAAGTTTGAGTGTCTGCCCTTTTAAAATATTGTTAAACAAAACCGTCCAGATGTATATTCATTTCTTCCTTTCTAACTTATACAATTCCACAGGAATACTATCTGTTCCTGTAGCCTTCCCTTTTGATTGATTATACATCACCATTTTTATCTTACTCTTTCCTGCCTTGACTATTGATTTTTTAAACACCTTTATTGAATTGTCATTTAAGACATAGGCAAACATACATTTATATAAAATAATACAATCCATTTTAACATATTCCCAGTTGCAAACATTAACCATCACAAATATTCTTTTGAAAGATCCGAAACAGTATAGTTCCTACAGACCAGTCTCACTACTTAACAATGACTGTAAAATGTTTATGTCCTTCCTTGTTAATAGAATTAAAACATTTTTAATATATATTATAAATGAAGATCAATCAGGATTCATCTATAACAGACATACCTATGATAATATTCAATGAATCATATCCCTCATAGACATCCTAAATAGGGATAACCATGAAGCCCTATTAATTGCTCTCGATATTGAAAAAGCCTTTGACACGCTAAAGTGGGATTACCTCTTTAATGCTCTAGAAACTTTTGATTTTCCTCCTCATTTCATTACTTTGATAAAAAAAAATATATAAAAACAATCTTGCCTATGTAAAACTTGGCCCATTTACTTCAGAATCCATTAGAATCTCCAAGGGAACTAAACAAGGTATTTATATATTTACTTATTGACATTTGTTAACCGGGTTTGTCCAACTGGGCTTGCGGCCCATTTTCAGTGGAGACCCAAGGAGAAAAGCTCCAGTAGTACATTTTAAACAAGTACAATTTTAAACAATATTGATATACTAGTAGTTATAGCAAAAAGATTCACTTATGTTGGGTTACATGCATAAAGTTGCATTAAAAAGAAGCTAAGTAACAATTTTACATTGATATAGTTCAATAGGTCAACAATAACAAAATTGTTTGTATAAAATTATGCAAATGCATAGTAGACACATTGGAGAGAGAGGTGTAATGAGGTATTAAGTATGGTCCTTTTAAGGGTACATAAAGGGAAGGAAGACTAGGTAGGGTCATGGCAGGGGCAGGTTCTGGAATTGAGAAAATAAGCTTTTAGTTCATTTTTAATGTGTGAGGTGTGGGAGATTGAACATAAGTCAAGGGGAAGTTTGTTCCAAGCATGGGCAAGGGAGTGTTTGCAGAGTAGTTTGCCTACTGACCTTTTTGGGTGGTAGATATCAAGTAATTGTTGGTTAGAAATACAGAGGGTCCGGAATGGGATGTAGATGGAGACTAAGGAAGATAGAGATGGACAGAAGGAGGGTTTATAAAGAATAGAGTGTAGCATATGAAATTGATAAGATAGCAAAAATTAGGGAAGTTCAAGCCATTGAAGAGAGTTTAGATAAATGTGGTGTGAGTTGTATGGGGAGTTAGTAATGAATCTGGCTATTTTATGGTAAGTCTGTTGGAGTTTGTTTAGAGTGGAGGCCTGGATATTGGTAAGAACTGGGGCGGCGTATAAGAGGGAGGTGAGGAGGAGTGCCTGGCCCAGGGTAAGTCTAGATTCAGGGGTTAGGAATTTTTTGTTCCGATATATCAGACCTAGTTTCTGTTTTTTTTTTATACATTGGAGTATGTGTAGGTTGAACTTTAGTTCGTCATCAATAATGACCCCTAGGAGTTTTGTGTTGGTGTCAAGCTGGATAGTTGTATTGTTAGAAGATGTAATAAAAAAGGAGGTTTTGTGATGAGAAAGAGAACGAGGAAGAAAAAGTAGGAGTTTGGTCTTTTTGGGATTTAGGATCAATAGGTTGTGAGAGAGCCATTGTTCAGTGGATAGTAGGGCCTGTTGGGTCAGGGAGTGTAGTTCAGGAATGTTATTTGAGCTGGATATAAGTGTGGAGTCATCGGCATATTTAATAAGGGAGGATTCTTTGCATGAGGTGTAAAGATCATTGATGAAGATGTTAAACAAAAGGGGTCCCAAGATGGAGCCTTGGGGACCACCAGTGGAGATGGGAAGGAAAGGTGAGGAGGATGAGAGCCATTTGACAGATTGTTCCCTGCCAGATAGGTAACTATTAAACCAGGCAAGTGTGGAGGGGGATAGGTGGAGATTTGGGAGTTTGGATAGTAATAGAGGATGAGAGACAGTATTAAAGGCTTTGGAGAGATCTAGGAAGAGACAGAAAATGAGTTTATTGCTGTCTATGGCCTCTGCAATGATATGAGTGAGGAGAGGAGGGCAGTGGTGGTGCTAAGGTGAGGACAAAATCCATGTTGGGTAGGGATAAGTAAGTGGTGTGTGAGGAGGTGATTGAGAAGCTGTGAGTGAATACATTTTTCTAATATCTTGGAGAGGGGGGACAGAATGACAATGGGTTGGTAGTTTGAGGGGTCAGTGGAGTGTCCACCTTTATGAAGAGGGATAGTGAAGAAAGATTTCCAAAGGGTGGGGACAGTTGATTCCAGAATAGATTGATTAATTAGTATAGATATAGGATAGGCAACTGAGTCAGCAGCGAGTTTGAGGAATGTAGGAGATAGATTGTCAGTGTAAGGAGAGCAAGGTTTTAGCTTGAGTAGTAGCGATTTGATGTAAGTAATGGGAACTGGCTCAAAAGAAAACAAAGTTGTGTTAGTGGGACTTGGAGGGGTGGGTGTCGAAGTAGAGTTTGGCTTAGAGGTTACCAGATTTTGGATGGAAGAGATAAAGTGTTTATTCAGGCAGGTAGCTGTTTCCTGAGAGGAAGAGTTAGGGTATGGGGAGGGATTAGAGGGCTTTCCAGGATAGAGGATGTTGTTGATAGTTGAACATTTTTGAGGATTGGATTTGTTGTTAAGCTGAGCAGAGCTATAGTATAACTTTTTGTCATTAGTTGTATGTTTTTTGCAAGGTTCCTCAGTTGCCTGTATTTTTGAAGAAAAGGTGGTTGTTTAGTTTTAGTCCAGGTTTTCCAAGCACAATCTCTTTGTTTCATAAGGGATCTAATCTCTTTGGAGAGCCAGCGAGCATGGTTTGATTTTACTCTGATCTTCCTAGAGGGAGCTAAGGAGTTTAAAGTATTCATGAAGATGCTATTGAAAGTGCTTACAGCATCGTTTAGGGGGAGGTGTTTTAGGATGGACCAATCTATGTTGTGGAGAATGGAGTTAAATTGGGATAAATTGAAAGCCGATAGTTTTTGACAGTCTTTGATAAGGTGGGGTTTAGGAATATGGCAGTAGTGTCTTAAGATGGTGGTAGGGAGATGATCACTGAGGGAGTCAGGTAAGGTGGTGGCATTGTGGTATTGGTGGGGGGAATTGGTCAGGATCCAGTCTGTGATGGAGCTGGAAGTGGAATTTCTATGGAAGCGAGTGGGAGATGTTATAAGTTGGTGGAAGCCGTGTAGGTGGATACTGAGTTGGGGGGAGTCCATTGTGAGTTTGGACCAATCAGTGTTGACATCACCAAGGATAAATGTCTCATATGGTATGTTGTGGGAGAACCAGGATAGGATGTTTTAGAGAATGGGCAGATTGTTACCAGGAGAAAGGGAGATAGAGGCAATTGCAAGTTTTTTTGTGGGGATTCAGATGGCAGTTAAGGATGCTGATTTCAACTGAGAGGAAGCCAGGAATTGGGGAAGGGTATGGTGAGAGGTTAAGGTTGTTTGAGTAGAGGATGGCCACGCCACCACCTTTTTTTACAGGTCTATCAGATCGGAAGATATTATAACCTGGTGGGAGTATTTCACTGTCTGGGATTTGTGGCTTGAGCCAGGTTTCAGATAGGGAGAGGATGTGAGAGGTATTGAGAGCTATCCATGAGTGCAGCTCAGTGACTTTATTTGCTAGATTCTGAATATTCAATGAGTAAATAGTTAAGTATTTGGATGGAGATGATTGTTGTGACTGAGGTTGGTGACTGTTAGAGGAGTAAGATGGGGACAGTGTAGAGGTAGTTTTGGGGAGAGAAGAGGGGCCAGGGTTGGGATGGATATCTCCAGAACAAAGTAGGTTTTTAGTGAGGAGAGAGAGTGTAGTAGATGCTAGATGGAGTTTGTATAGTTTTGACTTAGCTTTGTGTGGGAAGGTTTAGAAACCTGTATTATGGATAGTTTATATAGACTTGAGGTAGCGGTAGTAAAGAGATTAGGGGAGATAGTAAAAGATGAAGTAGTTGGATATATGTTATATGAGTGAGAAGTTGGTGGACATAGGAGTGGGTCAGAGAGATTGGTGTAGTAAGAGATGGAGATAGAGAGAATAAGTAGTAGTGTAGAAGATATTAGAAAATATAGAGTAGGTAGAGAAAGTGGTATAGAGGAAGTGGTGTTAACAAGATTGACAGATTAGTAAGGTGGTTGTGGCAATAGGCAGGAAGTGGAATTGTAGTGGCTAGTGGGACAGGAAGGGGAGGGATAGTTAAATATAAAGGTAATTGTAATGGGGGTGGGGAGATGGGGGTAGGGTAGGGGAGCAAAGTGAGCCCGAGCATAGCGAGGGCGAACGGAGCAGGGCTAGCACCCTGGTCAAGATGGAGTCATAGAAACAATCAGAAAAAGATAGTGAAAAACTAGCTTGGGAGACAAGGATATAAAGTTTCTAAAGGTATAGTCACCAGAAATAAAATAAAAAGAAGTAAAATTTGAGCAGAAGTAAGCTTACAAAAGGACACTGGCCTCAAGCTACACAAGTAGATTTACTTAAAGCATACCCAGTGCTGTATGGTTAAAATAAGCTACACTAGAGAGGGGCTTTGGAGGGGGAGAGAGAAGTATTACTAGCAGCTAAAAGCAGGGTAAAAAAATAAAAAAAAAACAATATGTAAGAGTCTGAAGACAGTAAAATAGGGCAGGTGAACTAGGAAAGGCAGTTATGAGTGAGGCTAGAAATGAATTCAGGGAAGGGTAAAGTACAGAACAGGAGAATATACACAGAAACAGTATGAGGCTAGTGGGTAACCAAAGAGAAAGGATAGGAGCTGCTGGCGTCTGCTTTTCTTGGTGACTAGCAAAAAAAAAACACTGTAAATTCTTGTTGTGCTTATACAGTCTAGCATTAATTAAAAGATTAGCTTATGTAGTAGTTATTTACTGGGACACATACTTCAGTGGTATTATTTTAAGCTTAAAATGGTGGCTTCCGAACTGATAGTTAGAGTTGCAGAGTATCTGTTAAGGTCCTCAAACCTGTGTTGCCTGTACTGTGGCCAGGAGAAAACCACAGGGAAAAATCCACTAGGGCTATAAAAACAGAGAGGAGGGAGATTAGTTATGAGCAAGTAATTCAGGAAAAGA
Source organism: Protopterus annectens (assembly GCF_019279795.1). Taxonomy (NCBI): domain Eukaryota; kingdom Metazoa; phylum Chordata; order Ceratodontiformes; family Protopteridae; genus Protopterus; species Protopterus annectens. The sequence goes on along the minus strand of NC_056733.1, from coordinate 747,030,634 downwards.
GCGAGAAACAAAAATACCATGGGTAGAGAGACAAAATGTAAAACAGGTAGGCGGAGGCAGTATACTTAGCATTAATTTCCATTGTATGAGTGTCTTACACACATAGCTAGCTAAGAACACAGCAGTGTTTACACCTATGCATAAAGTAATGCAGAACAACAGTAGTTAACAACAGCACAGTGTAGCCATACACAAGGCAATAATTCATAAAGCAGGAAAACAGAAATTCAGGATACTGAGGACAAGAACAATTGGCACACTTTCAGGGAATAGTTCTTTCTTTAACTTTAGTACTACACCAAGAAATTAAAGTGAAAATTCTACAGATACATCTAAATGTGAAGTTAAGGTGCTGGTGCTCCTTGCAACAAGAAACTTAGTTGGTAAATATTCACATTTACAGTTTTCTTTCGTTAAAAAACAAGAAATAAGATGAGTACAATTCAAACGCTAAGCTGCCCATGATCATAAGGTGCTGGAGCTCCTTGTGACAGGGCAAATAGACTTTAAATATTCACAAAACTAGAGTTGTGAGAAAAAGTACACCAGAGACTGCATATGCAAGCAATATTCATCTCAATATAATCACAAAATACTATATGACCTAAAGCAGATAAAGCAACAGAATAATCACCAAATATTGTATGATTTAAAGCAGTTAAGGCAACAGAAGAGACATCACAAAACAGTTAATGCCAAAGAATCAAAATGTTACCTTACACAGAGCAGCAGATGCTCAGCAGCATGAAGGGAAAAGATGGTTTCAAAATGGCTCCTGCTGTTGTGAGACACCTATGAAGACTAGGAAGAGGAAATGAGGTGAGGGGGAGGGGTAATGACTAATACTGGGCTGGGCTAGCACCCTGGTCAAGATGAAGTCATAGAAACAATCAGAAAAATATAGTGAAAAACTAGCTTGAGAGACAAGGATATAAAGTTTCTAAAGGTATAGTCACCAAAAATAAAATAAAAAGAAATAAAATATGAGCAGAAGTAAGCATACAAAAGGACACTGGCCTCAAGCTACACAAGTAGATTTACTTGAAGCAAACCCAGTGCTGTATGGTTAAAATAAGCTACAATAGAGAGGGGCTGTGGAGGGGGAGAGAGAGGTATTACTAGCAGCTAAAAGCAGGGCAAAAAATAAAAAAAAAACATTAACAGTAAAATAGGGCAGGTGCACTAGGAAAGGCAGTTATGAGTGAGGCTAGAAATGAATTCAGGGAAGGGTAAAGTACAGAACAGGAGAATATACACAGAAGCAGTATGAGGATAGTGGGTAACCAAAGAGAAAGGATAGGAGCTGCTGGCGTCTGCTTTTCTTGGCGACTAACAAAAAAAAAAAACACTGTGAATTCTTGTTGGGCTTATAAAATCTAGCATTAATTAAAAGATTAGCTTATGCAGTAGTTATTTACTGGGACACATATTTCAGTGGTATTATTTTAAGCTTAAAATGGTGGCTTATAGATAGATAGAGTTGCAGGGTATCTGTTAAGGTCCTCAAACCTGTGTTGCCTGTACTGTGGCCAGGAGAGAACCACAGGGAAAAATCCACTAGGGTTCAGTGGTATTATTTTAAACTTAAAATGGTGGCTTCCAAACTGATAGTTAGAGTTGCAGGTATCTGTTAAGGTCCTCAAACCTGTGTTGCCTGTACTGTGGCCAGGAGAAAACAGCAGGGAAAAATCCACTAGGGTTCAGTGGTATTATTTTAACCTTAAAATGGTGGCTTCATAGGTTGTCCAATGTCTCCCATTTTATTTGCTCTAGCAATAGAGCTGTTTGCTTTCTCAATACGTCAAAATCCAAAAATAAAAGGGATTGATATATATGGTCAATTTAATTCCAAAATCATTATAACTAGTATGTATAACCTGCTGTTTTTCTATTATGTTTATATAAAACCTATGTTAATCCTATTTTTTATCTATGTAAATGTAACATGTATTCTCATTATGTTGGTGCTTTTCTCCCCGGGCCTCTACTGAAAAAGGATATGTATCCAGCTAGACTAGCCTGGTCAACAAATGTAAAATAAATAAATAAAATAAATAAAATCATGCTCTTTGCGGATGATAATCTTTTAACTTTGAGTGCCTCAGAAGATTCTCTCCAGGAATTGGATCTACAAGCTAAAAAGTTTTTTTATAATTCAGGTCTACCCATAAGTGAAACAAAATCCAATTATATGCATCTAAACAAAAATCTGTTTACCCATATAACTCCGAATCACATAATAGGAGAACAGGTTACTTCTATAAGTTACCTAGGAATTATATTTTGTGACAGTATTAATACTACCTTGTCCACAAATTATAAAAAAAAATCTAAATACTATAAAATTACTCACAGATAAATGGAACAAATTATATCTAAACTTTGAAGATAGATTACAACTAATAAAGATGGTATTACTTCCAAAAATAAATTACATAGCTAATGCCATTCCAATGTTACCAAGTAAAAAATTATTACAAGACATTAATAATATTTTTTAAACTTTCTCTGGCATCCCAAACAAAATAGGATAGCATACTCTCATCATATTAGGCCTTGAGAATTGGGAGGAATAAACTTCCCGGATTTAGAAGCATATATTAAAGCCTCTATCTTTAAATTAGTTATTAATTGGACAGATCCCAAATTTTCATCTGCTTGGAAATTACTGCATATCTCCATTTTCTTAAATGAGAATAAGCTAATAAAAATGTTTTGCCAAATGATCAAGCCAATAAATGTTGGTATATACTATGTATTAATCTTCAATTTAATGTACGGAAACCCACCATTTCAAACCTTATGAACTACATTTATAATATAGTTAGATGTTTCGTAAACTCAAACATAGACATTAAATTATGGTGGGATCTATTAATTCCCTTCAAAATAGCAAAACATTTTCCCAACAAAATACACAAGAACATTTTTAATAACTGGGAATTAAAGAATTTCACTTGCTGGCAACATTGTATTAAGAATTTATCAGTGCTAAACATGCAACAGATAATAAATACTTTCAATATCCCAAATACAGACTGGCTTGTACTCCAAAGTATCTTATACTATGCTCAGGAATTATGCAGAATAATTAACAACTCTTCCTTCAAAACTGAACCACAATTAATTTTCTTTATTCAAGAAATGATCTACCATAATCATAACTGGACAACTTTAACTTCAAAATTATATAAAATTCTAATAAACTATAACGTTAATCCAATACAAAATTTCTGGAACTTTATCACTAAAGGTCAATTAATAAATTTGTCACCTGCAAGTAAAACTAATTTACTGTACTCTATTAAACTGACCTCTAATTTACAAGTTTGGAAAATCTTCACATGGAAATTTCTCCATAGAGCCTTTATACTCCCAAAAGAATTGTCAAAATGAATTCCTCTAAACACTTGGTATGTTGGAGGTGTTTACAAAGTTGTACAGCTGACTGGTCTCATATATTTTTTGACTGTATTAAAATTAAAAAATACTGGGATGAGATTGGTAATGTCCTCCAAGCTATTTTTACAGATTCATTTGAATTAACTAAATCCCTGATTTTTCCTGAATGTTAATGAAATAAATGATTCGAGTAGAAAGGACCTATATCTTCTATGGACTACACTAGCAATTGCTAGAAAATGTATTACAAGAAAATGGAAAACCACTACTGAACCCAATATTGAAGAATTTAAGACTTTACTAGAAGAAACAATATATTTGGAAATAAAGGTCAAAGAAGCTAGAATCTTCCCTAAAAATGGACTAACAATCCTTGAAAGAAAGTTCTTTCTCTTATTGAAATGCTAAAGATTCCTAAAACCTCATTGAATTAGAAAGAAATGTACTAGTTTTTTTTGCTATTGTGTAACTAAATCTCTCTAACTGAATATTCTGTTTTTATATAGGCCAAATGTATATATTGTATATAGTTTTTCTTTCAATTATTCATAAATTATTCATATATTTATTGTCTTTATGAAATTCAATAAAATTATTTGAAAAAAAAGCAAATATTCTTTTGAATAATTATCATCTGTACAGCATTACATAAATCGATCAGTTCCTGCCTTCCGTTAAACCTCACTCCTCCAAAATATTATTCTGCATGTATTGTTCCCATAATTTTCATTTTTTTCTATGTAATTTGTTTCCACACCTTTCTCTGTACGTTTTTCTAAAGATCCAATTTCCAATTCTTTTTATCTGTTACAGTATTCAGTACTTAAAATGCAGTTGGCTTAGGCTTTGATTTCCATTTTCTAGGAACTGCTTTTTTGGCAGCCATCAGAATTAAAATTAACAAGGCCTTGCTATGTCTAGGCAATTCAGATCCTATATTCCAGCTCAGAAAGATAATTTTCTTAGTTACTCCCATTTGTCACTGAATATTTCTGACAGAGTATTCTGTAGGGACTTTGTAAAGTATACAAAACAACCAAGAAACTGCAGGTGGCAACAATGCCAAAAGAAAGCAAAACTCCTCACTAATATCTTCACAAGTTATGGTACTGGAGGAGGAAACACAAAGATCACCAATATGGGGAAACCACTTTATTAAAGCATCTAACACTTACAAAATACAATAACACTAAACGCTTAACAGTCTCACCGCGTTTTTCATTCCTGAATGGAACTTCCTCAGACATGCAAAACCACAGTCCATTCAAGCTACAGTTTATAAATACTCCACCAATCAATTATCCAATCCGTCCACTCCACTTACATATTAAAAATACCTCAATTTTAAAAATACAGTAGAATTACCATCAATTGGCATGAATGAGCTTACAAAATAAAAAATATAAAATGCATGTGCATATACAAACTTCCGTACATCATCTTTCCTTAACCACTATGTAAAAATCTATAATAAAAACATATTGCATATATATATATATATATATATATATATATATATATATATATATATATATATATGGGTCCACTATGTAATTTCAAAATACTGAAATCCCGAAATTCAGTATTTCAAAATAGCATAGCCGAAAACACAAAGTTCCGAAACTGGCAGAAGCTCGAAATTCAAAATCACGAAGCACAGAGATGTTGAATTTCCCCTTCTGTTGGTGCGGTGTGTGGATGTATCCGCTGAATTTAGGTAAGTTTGTGTGTGTAAATGTGTTGGTTAGGGGTTTTAGTGTGTGTAAGTGTGTGTTGTGACTATGATGTGTGTGTGAGGGACTGTAAGATTTGTGTATGTGAGTTTCGTTTGTGTTTCTGTTTGTGTGATCTCAGAGTTGGAATATATAAGTAGGGGGGGTCTGCGGGGCACAGCCCCACACGTGGGGGATGCAGGGGGGCGTGCCCCCTGCTTATCTATAGTATAGATGCATTTATTTGATTGTGGGGGGGGTTGTGTTTGTTTATGTGTGTACTGTATGTGTAGCATAGTTTCGGCATTTTGAATTTCGCAGTTGTGTGTTTTTGGAATTGTGAGCTGTGCTTGAGTTTTCGGCTATGTAATTTCGAAGTACTAAACTTTGGGATTTCAGTATTTCGAGATTACATAGTGGACCCATAGATATATATATATATATATATATATATATATATATATATATATACACATATACACATATACATACATATATATATATATATATATATATATATATATATATATATATATATATATTTATGTGTGTGTGTGTATATATATATATATATATATATATATATATATATATATATATATATATATATATAAATCTACAATTAATGTAGGAATGTAACCAACCATGGTAGTTTGCTACCCTCTAGTGTTCAAATGAAGACACAGCAATGCACCACACCTACAAGAGAAAACGTAACCCTACCTCTCTCTCTATACATCAAATAAAAATTTAAAAAATTAAAAATATATGAGGTACAAATTATACCCATAAAAATAATGTACTGTTCACAAATATATGAAGAATGAAATATGAAATATTGTATAGCAATTATAGTCTGGCAGCTCTGAGTTTTAAAACCGGGGCTAGGGAGATATGTTCATTAAGTCTTGGAAACTTACATGACTCTAAAATCAGTTGCCAAAATACTTCCCAGTACTCAATTTTGTCTCCCATTGCCCAATCCTTATCTCATATGGCACTTCCTCTAATACAAAGAATAGAAAGGTGGCACCCTCACATTTGGTGGTATGTTCATAAAATGCATTCCTAGGATCTTTGCTATGAATATTGTAAATGTGCACATAAATTATTTTCTTAAGAGACCTTTCCATCTTCCCCACATAAAAAGCAGAACAAATTTTACACTCCACTAATAGATGACACCCTTACTCTCACAACTGGAAAAAATTTACCATATATAAATCTATCCCTACTAATGTAAATATTCTCCATATTCTTGACATGGGGGCATTGGGCACACCTACTACATTTATAGGTCCCTTTTCTCCAGTTCACATCTCCACAGACCAATCCCTGCTGCTCCAAAATATTTTTCACATTCCTATTCTTCCTATAAGTAAAATTGAGGGGTTGTTTAAAAATCATCTTGAGGTCAGAAAAATCTGAAAACATCTTCCAATTTTTAGAAATTATATTCTTATAGACAACAGTTTCACTATTAAAATTCATGACAAAGGACCCTGCTAAACCATCCCCCTTATTGCTCGTCAATTTCTTCTGTCCAATAACCCCGTCTCCCCAGTATTGGGCAGAATGTATTATTCTTCCTCTCTTGTACTTCTATGAGGATCTCATCAATCATTTTACAGGGATATTTTCTGTCCAAGAGCATCTCACACCTCCAATATGTGCCATCTACATGAGGAAAAATCCTTTGGCATCTGCTTGGGGTATAAAAATACATATGCAAACACATCCAAGCAAAAATCCTAAATCTTCTAGACTTTGTTGCATATTTGGGAGCCATACATGTGTCCTCCCAAATCTTTCTTTGTAACTTTCTTTACCAATATGCCTTCCCAATCTTTTCTAACCTCCTCCTGTAGTTATCTTGCAGTATTTTATATGCCCTACTAATTATCCCTTTACTAACAGCATTAAGGTCCTTAATTGCAGTAATCCATATTGGCAGAATCTCCTTTCTCCATTCCTGTGCTGGCTTAGCTCTTAGATAACTTTCTGCTACTTTATGAATATAATATTCTGTATGATTATTGTTATTCTCTTAAGGGTCTGCATCCAAAATCCAGTCTTTCCTTGTTTATTGAGCTTCCTCCAATTTCATCATCATTCCTTTCCACTTTGTATTGTAGATTTCAGCCTGTGCTATGAGCCTTAACTGTGTAGCTCTGAAATACCCCTTCAAATCAGGCAATCCCACTCTGCCTTGTTCTGTTTTAAGAATCAGCTTATCCCACTTGACTGTTGCCGTCTTCCCCTCCCAGATAAAGTCTTTCAGCTCTTTATTAATTGATATCCACAACTTCTCCCCTGGTTGATAAAAATATACCTTAACTGTGTATAAGACTAAAGGGACTAAAACCATTTTATACTGCTTGTGTCTTACTATCCATATCCATATAAAAGGGCTTCCAATTTCTTCGTTTTTAAGTTATCTTTTATTTAGTCTCTTCCCACATATCCTTATCTGCCACACTGGAATAATTTTTAATCCATAACTAAAATACTTCATTTTATCATGTCCTCATAAATATGGATATTGCTGAACCAATCCATGTGTGGGAACATAATTTACCGCTACTACCTTTGTTTTAGCTTCATTAATTTTGTATTGCAACAGGATCTGAAACTCTCTCAAAATGTTCCACAATGCTGTAATGTGCTTTTCTGGTTTTATCAGGTATAAAATAATATCATTTGCAAATAGGGCCAGCTTTTCTTGACTACCATACTAATTATATCCTTAAATTTCTGAATCCCTTATTTCTTTGCCAGTGCTTCTAAATATAATGCAAATAACAAAGGGGAAAGAGGACACCACTGTCTGGTTCCTCTGCTCAGACAGAAATTATCAGAGAGGAACCCACTAACTTTAATTTTGCCTCTGATCCCTCATATATCCTCCTAATAAACCTTAAAATTTCATTATGGAATGCAAATGCTTCCATTGCTCTGCTCATAAAGACCCAGCTTACTCTGTCAAATGCTTTCTCTGCAAGACACAGCAACAACAGTGGTATTTTCTTACATTCTGCTTCCCCCTGGATCATCAGTGTTCTGTTAATGTTCTCAAATGTTTGCCTTCCCTCCACATAACCACATTGATTCATATCTATCAATTTTGGCATCACTTTTTCCATTCTTTTATCCATTATAGACATAAACATTTTATAATCATAGTTTAGTATTGAAACGGGCCTGTATGAAGCTAGATCTAATGGATCTTTACCCTCTTTAGGTGTTACAGCTACCACCACTTTCTTCCAGGATGTTGGTACTTCTCCTCCTCTTAAAATAACTGTTTAACAACACATTCCATATCTTTATCCGTTTTTTTCCATCATAGCTTCCAAACTTATACAGGAATACCATCTATTCCTGGGGACTTTCCTGTTGATTAGTTATACATCACTTTTTTTATGTCATCTCCCCCTATCCTAACTGTTAGGAATTGAGCCTCACTTACCTCTATCCTTGGCATATTTAAATCTTCCATAAACATTACCATTTGTGCCTTGTCTTGATATCCATATTTCTCTGCTTTATACAGACTTTCATAGAATTTCCAAAATATTTCTAATACTTCTACAAGATCTCTTGTTGTGTTCCTCATTATAGGATATCTAAGGGGTCTATATTGAATCAGCAAATGCTTAAAAAAGCGAACATTGATTCATTAACCCCAATTCACCAATGCTCACAATCCCATACACTCGGAACAGCGATTTTTTTTCCCAGGGAAAAAATCGCTGTTCCACAAAAAAACAAAAAAAAAACTTAAAACAATATTTAATGTGGGGGGGGTTCACCCCCCACTTAAATATACCAACTCTGAGATCACAACACAGTGGAAGAAATGACAAACTCCCGAAACCATCCCAGCAATTTTTTTTCCCTGGAAAAAAAATTGCTGTTCCAGGTGTTCGAGATTGTCAGTGTTCACTCAAATAGGGTCGATGAATCAACGTTCGCTTTTCTAAGCATTCGCTGATTCAGTATAGACCCTTTCTAAGCTTGGCAATAGCCCTTTCTACTTTATGTTGCCTGAGTCATTGTGCTAAATATTTTTGTGCTGTAGAGTTACTATCAAAAAGCAGTTGCTTAACAGTAATCTTTCTAAACTCATGCATATTATTGAGGTAGCCCCTTATTTTCTGTTTTGCATTCTGCAGTTGATCCTCTTCTTGTTTTGTAGGATTCCCCCCTATTTTGCAATACTGTAACATTTGTCATTCCCTCAAAATAATTCTTATTTCTTAACCATATCTCCCTTTCTTTTTTTCCACCCTAGTTTTAAATGCCACTTTAATTTTATCCCATTCACTAGCTATATTTTCAGAAGACATTTCTATCTTCTCTAATAGCTCCTGAATAATTTCTACTACAAATTCCTTAAAGCCCTCTCTTTTCAACAGATAGGTGAGAAAGTTCCAGTGTCTCATTTTTATTTCATTACTCTGTGTTTTTACTTTCACTTTGAACTCCTAGTACTGAATTCACATCTTCTGTGCCAAATATTTTCATAAATTTCTTCAAAAATCTACCTTTCTTTGTTATATTGCCCTTGTAGCCCCTGACACATCTTCACTATTGCATATCAATCCCTGTCCACACCTACAAGTAATATTCTTTGCTGAAAGCTGATTATTTCCCCCAGAATTTTCTTAAGGTTCATTATAGCAGTTATAGGTGGAATATAAATACATGCCAGTGTAACCCTCCTACCTTGACAGTAGCCCCTTAGTACTATAAATCTACCATTATTATCTTTTTTATCTTCACCTATTGCAATTAATTTAAGTAATCCTCTTTTACTTTGCCCCAGGTATTCTGCTAAATAACCATACTGAAAACCTTTCTTTAGAAAATTGACCTGTTTATGTCTTTCCAAGTGTATTTCCTGTAGCATAGCTATTTGCACTTTACATGTTTTAATAAAGTTCACCATGCTTTCTTTTTTGCATTTATCCATGAGAACATTAACTTTTAAATACATTACAGAAAGCATCATTGTCTCAAAAAATATTATTCCCATCTTTTTATGTGTAACAGTTTTTTTTTATCAAATGTCTAGTTCCAGCTTTTGTTTTACATGCATACACTGTTTGGTAAGTTGATCTTTTATACAGTTGTTTCTTGTCATATCCATTTGAGCCTATGTCACATCTTGCAAAATATTTTGTTTTATTGAAAGCCCTCATAAAAAACACACACACACACCAAGTACCCCCTAAACTCTGTTAACTTAATAAAAACACACAAAACTATGTACATCTTTAAATATTGAAGTTTTACACTCCTAATAGGAGCAAATGTTCCAAACTGATAGCCACACTCACAGACTTGAGGTAATATAAAAGAAAGGCTCTCCATGATAAGATGCATGGTATAACCTGTGTTTCTACTAAGTGTTGTCTGGTTTTGTCAGATCTTTACAGCTCTCTCAGCTGGGAAAACACTTGAATGCTTTCAGAAAACATTTTCTTGTAGACATTTCTCTTTATCAGATTGTCTCCTAGAGCCATAAGAACCAAATATTTACTAAAATTTACTAAAAAAGCCTTATATTATTTTTCATTTACTTGCTTTCTTTTAAAATGTGTTATTAGATCAAGCTAAGGGCCTTAAACCAGTCATTCCCCTGTGCAAGAATGAGAAAAAGCGACTATTTTCTTTTGTCATGCCTTTTTAATCAGATTTTTCTTTTCTTTTCTTTTTTTTTAAATTGCAGTGCCTACTTTTCTTAAAACTGAACAAGGTGAAAGAGAGAAGGGAGAAAAAAAGAAAAAAAAACAGGAGCCGCTATTTATGTTAGTATCCCCATTACACATAAAATAACTGAGAAAACTTTATAGCATGCAGAGAAAATCATGTACTGTTAAAATAGTGCCATTAAGAAAACAATCATTTTACTTACACTTAACATTTTCCCTCTACTTCCCTCTCCTAAGTATTTTTCTGAACATTAATGACATGCAGTAGGGCATGTCATTAATGACATGCAGTAGGGCATATGCTTTAGAGTCCCCTGCAAGTTTAACATCTACCAAAAAAGTTCAACATTTCCATATTTGCATATTCTGCCATGTTTCAGAAATATAATTATTGCTTTGTAATCCCACACTTGTCAATTTCCAAATTACTGGTTTTATTTCTGTTCATCTCCATCTCCCACATCCTGTCTCTGCTTCATTTCCACGTAGTCTTAATCGACTCTTGTGTTTTTTTTCCTTCTCGCAAGCATTTTTTTTTGAACCAGTGGAAAAGGTTTCACTGGCACAGTCTCTCTGTGTTCATTACCAGAAAGCCAAGAAGCATAATCTTCTTCTGTTTCACAGCTCACTTTTTTGGACAAACTTTGTATCTCCTCCTTAGCATATACTTCATCAAAAATTATTTTGTCCCTCCAGGAAAAATATTTTGAAGATAGCTGTGTACAGTAGTTTGACTCTTACTCCTGTTTCTTTATTCCTATTTTACGTGGGGTACAATGAGTAGTCATTCTTCACAAACACTCTGCTGTCTCCCACATTTAGTACTTTCCCCTTATTTCACTGCTTTTTCAGACTCAACTCTTTCTGCTGGTTAGATTGCTTCTTTAGTATTAAAGGTCTAAGTTGCTTTCTCATAGCCAGGTTTGGCGCATACACACAATGAGCTCTTTCAATTATTCAATTAGCTCCTGCTGTGGAATACCAGTTCATTTGCTTATTTGTACTTTCATAAAATTAATGCAATCTGTTCCTTCCATTTTCTCTGGTACAACAGAAAATGTCAGGTTTTCCCTATGTGCTCTGTCCTCCATTTCTATTATTTTTGAAACATCTCTTCTTGTGCAGTCTCGTATTTTGCCAGCCTTTTCTTCATTTCAACCTCTGAGTTTTGTTGTTTTACCACCTTATCTGAATATCTGTTTAAAGCCTCTTCCATTTTCTAAGCCTTTTGTTGTTTGAGTTGATATACTCCCTCAGTGCTTTGTTTTTGTTATTCAGATCTGTGTGAAGCTGCCTTATACTTTCCTTAGGTTACTGGAAGTCTTGTCTGAAGCTTGCACTGCTTTTCCTGAACAGATGCAGTAGTTTTCCCTGTCATTGTTTTTTCCTCACCTTTTGCAGTTGATTTTTATTCAGGTCCTGTTTATTTTTCCTTTTTACTGGCATCAAGGCAGGGCACTTACTAGCTAGTTACTGAAATGTATCCAGAAGTATAGGTCCACTGACTTTGTTTGCTTAAGTTTCTGATTTCATACTGGGAAAGCTAGAATTAAGCTGTTACTCAATGTGCAGCCATCTTGGGCTGTCTGTTCTTTTTCTTATGTGTCTTCCCCTCCCAGATGTGAAAAGCAGCTTATATGCTTTCAGAAAACATTAACTTTTATCCCTACAAAAAGGTGCACTGGCTGTTTTTAAATAAAACTAAATTGTACACTGTTCTATTAATGGCATTAAAGTATCAAGGCTGCTAAGGAGGTTGTTACCTATTATTCACTTCCCATAATTTCAAACTTAATTTTCTCACTGAAATGCTTGCCGGTGTACCTTTACATTTTGCATGTCCCTTAGCAAAGTATACTCAGAATTCTGAAGTTACATGTTGAAAAATTGTGCTGGAATTTGCTGGACTGGACATAAAGTCTTCTTAAGACCCAAAGTCTTGCTGGCTGTTTACTGCTGCAATCAAAGTCTAATTATCACAGTCTGTTAACCACAGAAACTTGCAGAATATACACTGATGCACATCTGACTTTAAGAGCAGTAACCAATAAATAGCTTTTTATAAACAAACCACACGTACTCTTCTGTTAGTTTGTAGCATATATTTATAAAGTTTTTCTTCACAAACAGTATAGAGGATGACTTTCCTTTCTCCATACAATACCTCAAAACAAGTGTGTTTCTACCAAAATACCTCTAACATATCTGAATTAATACAGTTATATACAGTTCTAGTCACGCACATAGATTTTGTTTTTTCATCTTGGTAGAGTTTTCTATTGTCCTTTTGTGATTTACTTGTAAGCACTTTTGCTCATGTGAGGATGCCGTTAACAGAAATCTGAAAGGAAACATCTGTACAAGCTGTTCTGCTGCTGTTCCTGTCTGTTAATGGATATTTGTAAGTCAAAATGCAATTTTACATAGTTAATACAATGATATAAAAGTATTACTTCCAAAACTGAACGTATCTAACAACTTTTTCTTTTGCAGACCATTCTGTGAAAATATTTGATCAGTTATGAGCTGTGTCTGCTTTAGTTTTATTTTTTAACTTGATTAATTTTTTCTTTTGCAATCACATAATTTAATTTATGACTTAGAACTGTTCCATTATTAAAAATAATGACCAGTCTTGCTATTAGAAATATTTATGCCTTTTGCATATATTTATTCTCTCTTGTATAGCTTTAATAAAGCAATTTTAAATCCATCACTTGTATAGCTTTGCTGTTTAACATGTTGCAAATACACTTTAATACTAAACAGTATACAATAATAACTAGCATAAAATATCTTGGACTTTCAGATTTAATCTGTTTACCAGTGTTTCTTATGCACTAATACCTGTTTATTTCCTTCCCCCCCAAAAGAGTATTGTCAGGAAGGAATGAAATATTATTTCTTCCTGTAGCTTTATTTCAGACCCTTGTGCAGTACTACTTATACAGTCAGTGTAAAACTGAGAGAGTGCCCCTCCTCCTGTAGTATACTGAAGTATTGTTTATTTGTTTTATGCTGTCAGAATAGAATGTATACCAGCCCAATACTTTGGTTATACATTTACTTTATTAGTTTACTAACAAACTTTGGACTTTTATCTGATTTGATAATTTTTATAAAGCTTTTGCTGTTTACTGCTACTAGTAGGTATTCATACCCTCCTGCATAATTGATTTTAACTGTATGTATATTATGGCCCATTTGCTGGCTGTACTTGATGTAACTGAGTTTTCTGATTTTAACATTTACTTGCAAACTGATTATTAAGCACGTTTGCACAATTGTGACATTTTATTACAAATACCAAATAGTGCTAAATGTAAACATTTAACAATTATATTTTAATAACAATAATAGTTTAGAAAAATATAAGCCACTTGTCTGGCAATCAGTCTTGTTTTTGATCTTGTTTTTACAGCATTTCCTGTAACTATTTATCCAGTCAGGAAAGGTCTGAGTTCACATTTTATACTCTATAAACTATAGTTAACATTTTTGGCATTGTTCTTTAAATTATCTGTTAATACACTTTTACCGTTTGAAATTAGAATGTAGTTGTAAAACATTTAGAAATATAATAAGTATTTATGATTTGTATAACTATGCATTTATACTACATAAATAGACATTATTTTACAATTAGCTTACATGGATTTCAGTATTTTTTTTTTATTTAACTGCCCTAACATTAATTTTACAAAAACTGTTTGACTAATACCATCGTTGATTTTATTTCTTTTTAAAATTCAGAACTTTAACTGTTTGGTGTGGTGTTACTATACAATTATAAAGCATTGTAAAATACAAATAGATATTAGCTTAACTAACATATGTTTATATTTACATTATTTATATTTGCTGTTGTCTGCCTTTTATTCTTGTGCATTGTACTTCAGATAAAAAGAAAATACATGCATGTCTGTCTTGTATCTTTATATCTTTATACAAGCATGTCAGTCTTGTAGCTTTAAATCTTTACTCTTATTAACTATTTTTATTTAATTTTATGCACTAGAACTGTTTCATGTAACTATTTTTATTTAATTTTTATACACTAGAACAGTTTTGTTTACCTTTTGGCTATGCTAAGAATGGCAGTCATATGCTCTACTTTACTGTAGTACTGATAAATGTCTTGCTTTAACTGAATGGAAGTTGTTTTAAACATTTGAGAATGATTTGTCCAGACATCAGATCCTACCACCCTGCCATGTATGCTTAACCATTTTCAAAATACAAACATATTAAGAAATATATTTATTTTGCACAGATTACTGTGTATGCAGGAAGTCAGTCTCTGTCAGTTCAGCTAATTTATTTTCTTTATCCTGTAACTGCTGTTGAAGAGTTTCCTGTAATGCTGCTGGTCTTTCTGATATTTTTCAGTAACCTGTTCTGCTGAATCTAAAACTCCTATGCACATTTGAAAAGATGTATGTATAACTTGTCTAAGCTTCCTGAACTCATTGTGTTTGTCTTTTAGAAGGTTATTACATTCTTTTGTAACAAAATGTACTAGAGATTCTGTCAGTAACTGATGTGACTGTCGTTGCAATTCTGAAACAAACCTTTTACATCTGGTGACAGAACACAACTGTCTAACATCTGAATATAATGTCAGCATATTAACTTTTCTTGGCCGTTTACTATTAAAATCTTTGTCTGTACAGTCTAATCTTTGAATAATGGCATGCACTGTATTTTTATGACATTGTACACATAATAAACATTTTTTATACCACACATGATTTTGTTTCAGATACCAGTCAAATATTGTAATCAATTTGCATAATGCCTTACTATTAACTTGCCCTAATAAGGTTTTACATTTGCTAATATGCTGTATATACATTTCATTCTGTTATTATTATTATCTCTATGGCATTCATACTGTATGTAACACAGAATGATGTTCTTACCAGTCAACAGAGAGGCAGATGGCCAAGCTGCTTTACTGTAGATGGTTGAAAAGTCTCTGTAGTTACTTGTGAAGTTGTTACAAAAATACTGACAGTTTCAGTCTTACAACTTTGTATTGTACATTTTTTGGAGAATTTATGGCACTGCTCACCTTTCTGCACTGCAGTCACTCTGGATTCAGATGTCTGATGAACTGTATTGCTACAAACTGTAGAAGACTGTAGAAAACTGAAGTACTTCACATAAACGTTAGTTACTGTGCTTTTGCAGGAGTGACCTTATACAAGGTATTACCCACTCCCCCTGTTTTTGGATACAGGCTAAGAATGTTCATTAGGATCACCGTGTTCAAATCATGTCAGGGTCAACATTAAAAAATGTATTTTACGTATCTGCTGCTTCTATGCTGTGCTGAAATTTGCTGTACTGGACTTAAAGTCTTCTTAAGACACAAAGTCTTGCTGGCTGTTTGCTGCTGAAATCAAAGTCTAATTATTACAGTCTGTTAACCACAGAAACTTGCAGAATATACACTGATGCAGCATCTGACTTTAAGAGCAGTAACCAATAAATAGCTTTTTATAAACAAACCACACATACTCTTCTGTTAGTTTGTAGCATATATTTACAAAGTTTTTCTTCACAAACAGTATAGATGATGACTTTCCTTTCTCCATGCAATACCTCAAAACAAGAGTGTTTCTACCAAAATGCCTCTAACATATCTGAATTAATACAGTTATATACAGTTCTAGTCACACGCATAGATTTTGTTTTTTCCTCTTGGTAGACTTTTCTATTGTCCTTTTGTGATTTACTTGTAAGTTCTTTTGTTGATGTAAGGATGCCATTAACAGAAATCTGAAAGAAAACAGCTGTACAAGCTGTTCTGCTGCTATTCCTGTCTGTTAATGGATATTTGTAAATTGTTCTGCAAACATTAAAAAAGCATATAATACTTGCTTTCCAAAATTGCTTTTCTAGGCTTTTTTCTGATGATTCTATAAAAAGCCATGTCCATTTATCTATGAGGAATTACATCAAGCTTTTCTTAATACTGTGTCTAACATGTATCTTAAGGAAAACACATACTATAAAAACATGTCCATTGTCAGAAGTCTGAAGGGAAACAAACTGCTCAGGAAATATCTTGTGTTCATTAATAGATCTTCTTTGCTTTTCACTTATTTCAGCCAGAGCTATGACATACAATATGAATGCCATTTTTAATTGCCAAGCTATATTCCTACATTAAAGCAAACTTTTTATTTTATTCTTTGTCTTTCATATATTTGTAGCAGAATTAATTTCAACCTTACACTCACAATTCACAAACGCTAACAATTCCCTCTTTTTTTATAGGAAACACATTAGGAAACAAAACCTTTAGTCTTTTTTTTTTGATACAAGTCAAAATGCAATTTTACATAGTTAATACAATGATATAAAAGTATTACTACCAAAACTGAATGTATCTAACAACTTTTTCTTTTGCAGACAATTCTGTGAAATTATTTTATCAGTTATGAGCTGTGTCTGCTTTAGTTTTATTTTTTAACTTGATTAATTTATTATTTTGCAATCACAGAATTTAATTTATGACTTACAACTGTTCCATTATTAAAAATAGTGACCAGTCTTGCTATTAGAAACATTTATGCTTTTTGCATATCTTTATTCTCTCTTGTATAGCTTTAATAAAGCAGTTTTAAACCCATCTCTTGTATAGCTTTGCAGTTTAACATGTTGCAAATACAATTTAATACTAAACAATACAATAATAACTAGCATAAAATATCTTGGACTTTCAGATTTAATCTGTTTATCAGTGTTTCTTATGCACTAATACCTGTTTTTTCCTCTCCCCCCCTAAAAGAGTATTGTCAAGAAGGAATGAAATATTATTTCTTCCTGTAGCTCTATTTTAGACCCCTGTGCAGTACTGCTTATACAGTCAGCGTAAAACTGAGAGAGTGCCCCTCCCCCTGTAGTATACTGCAGTATTGTTTATTTGCTTTATGCTGTGAGAATAGAATGTATATCAGCCAAATACTTTGGTTATACATTTAGTTTATTAGGTTACTAACAAACCATGGACTTTTATCTGATTTGATCATTTTTATAAAGCTGTTGCTGTTTACTGTTACTAGTAGGTATTTATACCCTCCTGCATAATTGATTTGAACTATATGTATGTTATAGCCCATTTGCTGGCTGTATTTGATGTAACTGAGTTTTTTACTTTTAACATTTACTTGCAAACTGATTATTAAGAATATGTTTGCACAATTGTGACATTTTATTACAAATACTAAATAGTGCTACATGTAAACATTTAACAATTATATCTTAATAACAATAATAGTTTAGAAAAATATAAGCCACTTGCCTGGCAATCAGTCTTGTTTTTTATCTTGTTTTTACAACATTTCCTGTAACTTTTTATCCAGTCTGGAAAGGTCTGAGTTCACATTTTATACTCTATAAACTATAGTTAACTTTTTTAGCATTGCTCTTTAAATTATCTGTTAATACACTTGCAGTTTGAAATTAGAATGTAGTTGTAAAACATTTAGAAATATAATAAGTATTTGTGATTTGTATAACTATGCATTTATACTACATAAATAGACATTATTTTACAATTAGCTTACATGGATTTCGGTATTTTTTTATTTAACTGCCCTACCATTAATTTTACAAAAACAGTTTGACTAATACCATCTGTGATTTTATTTATTTTTAAAATTCAGAACTTTAACTGTTTGATGTGGTGTTACTATGCAATTATAAAACATTGTAAAAAAACAAATAGATATTAGCTTAACTAACATATGTTTATATTTACATTATTTATATTTGCTGTTGTCTGCCATTTATTTTTGTGCATTGTACTTCAGATAAAAAGAAAATACATGCATGTCTGTCTTGTATCTTTATATCTTTATATCTTTATACAAACATGTCATTCTTGTGACTTTAAATCTTTACTCTTATTAACTATTTTTATTTAATTTTATGCACTAGAACTGCTTCGTATAACTATTTTTATTTAATTTTTATACACCAGAACAATTTTGTTTACCTTTTGACTATGCTAAGAATTACAGTCATATCCTCTACTTTACTGTAGTACTGATAAATGTTTTGCTTCAACTGAGTGGAAGTTTTAAACATTTGAAAATGATTTGTCCAGACATCAGATCCTACCATCCTGCCATGTATGCTTAACCATTTTCAAAACACAAACATATTAAGAAATATATTTCTTTTGCACAGATTAGCTATGTATGCAGGAAGTCAGTCTCTGTCAGTTCAGCTAATTTATTTTCTTTATCCTGTAACTGCTGTTGAAGAGTTTCCTGTAATGTTGCTGGTCTTTCTGATATTTTTCAGTAACCTGTTCTGCTGAATCTAAAACTCCTATGCACTTTTGAAAAGATGTATGTATAACTTGTCTAAGCTTCCTGAACTCTTTGTGTCTGTCTTTTAGAAGGTTATTACATTCTTTTGTAACAAAATGTACTAGAGATTTTGTCAGTAACTGATTTGACTGTTGTTGCAGTTCTGAAATAAACCTTTTACATCTGGTGACAGAACATAACTGTCTAACATCTGAACATAATGTCAGCATATTAACTTTTCTTGGTTCTTTACCATAAAATATTTTGTCTGTACAGTCTAACCTTTGAATAGTGGCATGCACTGTATTTTTATGACATTGTATGCACAATAAACATTTTTTTATACCACACATGATTTTGTTTCAGATACCACTCAAATATTGTAATCCATTTGCATAATGCCTTACTATTAACTTGCCCTAATAAGGTTTTACATTTGCTAATATGCTGTATATACAACATTTCATTCTGTTATTATTATTATTACCTCTATGGCATTCATACTGTATGTAACACAGAAAAAATTTCTTACTAGTCAACAGAGAGGCAGATGGCCAATCTGCATTACTGTAGATGGTTGAAAAGTCTCTGTAGTTACTTGTGAAGTTGGTACAACAAAATTGGTAGTTTTAGTCTTACTACTTTGTATTGTACCTTTTTTGGAGAATTTATGGCACTGCTAACCTTCCTGCACTGCAGTCTCACTCCAGATTCAGACGTCTGATGAACTGTATTGCTACAAACTGTAAAAAATTGAAGTACTTCATATAACAATTAGTTACTGTGCTTTTACAGATGTGACCTTATACAAGGCACTACCCACTACCCCTGCTTTTGGATACAGGCTAAGAACGTTCGTTAGGGTCACTGTGTTCAAATCACATCAGGGTCACCATTGAAAAATTTATTTTACGTATGCACTGCTTTTATGCTGTGCTGGAATTTGCTGGACTGGACGTAAAGTCTTCTTAAGACAAAGTCTTGCTGACTGTTTACTGCTGAAATCAAAGTCTAATTATCACAGTCTGTTAACCACAGAAACTTGCAGAATATACAGTGATGCAGCATCTGACTTTAAGAGCAGTAACCAATAAATAGCTTTATATAAACAAACCACATGTACTCTTCTGTTAGTTTGTAGCATATATTTACAAAGTTTTTCTTCAGAAAGAGTATAGATAAGGACTTTCCTTTCTCCATACAATACCTCGAAACAAGTGGGTTTCTACCAAAATACGTCTAACATATTTGAATTAATACAGTTATATACAGTTCTAGTCACACACATAGATTTAGTTTTTTCCTCTTTGTAGACTTTTCTATTGTCCTTTTGTGATTTACTTGTAAGCACTTTTGCTGATGTGAGGATGCCATTAACGGAAATCTGAAGGGAAACATCTGTACAAGCTGTTCTGCTGATGTTCCTGTCTGTTAATGGATATTTGTAAACTGGTCTGCAAACATGAGAAAAGCATATAATACTTGCTTTCCAAAATTGCTTTTCTAGGATTTTTCTGATGATTCTATAAAAAGCCATGTCCATTTATCTGTGAGGAATTACGTCAAGCTTTTCTTAATACTGTGACAAATGTATCTTGAGGAAAACACATAGTATAAAAACATGTCCATTGTCAGAGGTCTGAAAGGAAACAAACTGCTCAGGAAATATCTTGTGTTCATTAATAGATCTTCTTTGTTTTTCACTTATTTCAGCCAGGGCTATGTCATACAATATGAATGCCATTTTTAAATTGCCAAGCTATATTACTACATTAAAGCAAACTTTTTATTTTATTTTTTATCTTTCATATATTTGTAGCAGAATTAATTTCAACCTTATATTCACAATTCACAAACTCTAACAATTCCCTCTTTTTTATAGGAAACACATTAGGAAACAAAACCTTTAGTCTTTTTTTTTTGATACAAGTCAAAATGCAATTTTACATAGTTAATACAATGATATAAAAGTATTACTACCAAAACTGAATGTATCTAACAACTTTTTCTTTTGCAGACAATTCTGTGAAATCATTTTATCAGTTATGAGCTGTGTCTGCTTTAGTTTTATTTTTTAACTTGATTAATTTATTATTTTGCAATCACAGAATTTAATTTATGACTTACAACTGTTCCATTATTAAAAATAGTGACCAGTCTTGCTATTAGAAACATTTATGCTTTTTGCATATCTTTATTCTCTCTTGTATAGCTTTAATAAAGCAGTTTTAAACCCATCTCTTGTATAGATTTGCAGTTTAACATGTTGCAAATACAATTTAATACTAAACAATACAATAATAACTAGCATAAAATATCTTGGACTTTCAGATTTAATCTGTTTATCAGTGTTTCTTATGCACTAATACCTGTTTTTTTCTCTCCCCCCCTAAAAGAGTATTGTCAAGAAGGAATGAAATATTATTTCTTCCTGTAGCTCTATTTTAGACCCCTGTGCAGTACTGCTTATACAGTCAGCGTAAAACTGAGAGAGTGCCCCTCCCCCTGTAGTATACTGCAGTATTGTTTATTTGCTTTATGCTGTGAGAATAGAATGTATATCAGCCAAATACTTTGGTTATACATTTAGTTTATTAGGTTACTAACAAACCATGGACTTTTATCTGATTTGATCATTTTTATGAAGCTGTTGCTGTTTACTGTTACTAGTAGGTATTTATACCCTCCTGCATAATTGATTTGAACTATATGTATGTTATAGCCCATTTGCTGGCTGTATTTGATGTAACTGAGTTTTTTACTTTTAACATTTACTTGCAAACTGATTATTAAGAATATGTTTGCACAATTGTGACATTTTATTACAAATACTAAATAGTGCTACATGTAAACATTTAACAATTATATCTTAATAACAATAATAGTTTAGAAAAATATAAGCCACTTGCCTGGCAATCAGTCTTGTTTTTTATCTTGTTTTTACAACATTTCCTGTAACTTTTTATCCAGTCTGGAAAGGTCTGAGTTCACATTTTATACTCTATAAACTATAGTTAACTTTTTTAGCATTGCTCTTTAAATTATCTGTTAATACACTTGCAGTTTGAAATTAGAATGTAGTTGTAAAACATTTAGAAATATAATAAGTATTTGTGATTTGTATAACTATGCATTTATACTACATAAATAGACATTATTTTACAATTAGCTTACATGGATTTCAGTATTTTTTTATTTAACTGCCCTACCATTAATTTTACAAAAACAGTTTGACTAATACCATCTGTGATTTTATTTATTTTTAAAATTCAGAACTTTAACTGTTTGATGTGGTGTTACTATGCAATTATAAAACATTGTAAAAAAACAAATAGATATTAGCTTAACTAACATATGTTTATATTTACATTATTTATATTTGCTGTTGTCTGCCATTTATTTTTGTGCATTGTACTTCAGATAAAAGAAAATACATGCATGTCTGTCTTGTATCTTTATATCTTTATATCTTTATACAAACATGTCATTCTTGTGACTTTAAATCTTTACTCTTATTAACTATTTTTATTTAATTTTATGCACTAGAACTGCTTCGTATAACTATTTTTATTTAATTTTTATACACCAGAACAATTTTGTTTACCTTTTGACTATGCTAAGAATTACAGTCATATCCTCTACTTTACTGTAGTACTGATAAATGTTTTGCTTCAACTGAGTGGAAGTTTTAAACATTTGAAAATGATTTGTCCAGACATCAGATCCTACCATCCTGCCATGTATGCTTAACCATTTTCAAAACACAAACATATTAAGAAATATATTTCTTTTGCACAGATTAGCTATGTATGCAGGAAGTCAGTCTCTGTCAGTTCAGCTAATTTATTTTCTTTATCCTGTAACTGCTGTTGAAGAGTTTCCTGTAATGTTGCTGGTCTTTCTGATATTTTTCAGTAACCTGTTCTGCTGAATCTAAAACTCCTATGCACTTTTGAAAAGATGTATGTATAACTTGTCTAAGCTTCCTGAACTCTTTGTGTCTGCCTTTTAGAAGGTTATTACATTCTTTTGTAACAAAATGTACTAGAGATTTTGTCAGTAACTGATTTGACTGTTGTTGCAGTTCTGAAATAAACCTTTTACATCTGGTGACAGAACATAACTGTCTAACATCTGAACATAATGTCAGCATATTAACTTTTCTTGGTTCTTTACCATAAAATATTTTGTCTGTACAGTCTAACCTTTGAATAGTGGCATGCACTGTATTTTTATGACATTGTATGCACAATAAACATTTTTTTATACCACACATGATTTTGTTTCAGATACCACTCAAATATTGTAATCCATTTGCATAATGCCTTACTATTAACTTGCCCTAATAAGGTTTTACATTTGCTAATATGCTGTATATACAACATTTCATTCTGTTATTATTATTATTACCTCTATGGCATTCATACTGTATGTAACACAGAAAAATTTTCTTACTAGTCAACAGAGAGGCAGATGGCCAATCTGCATTACTGTAGATGGTTGAAAAGTCTCTGTAGTTACTTGTGAAGTTGGTACAACAAAATTGGTAGTTTTAGTCTTACTACTTTGTATTGTACCTTTTTTGGAGAATTTATGGCACTGCTAACCTTCCTGCACTGCAGTCTCACTCCAGATTCAGACGTCTGATGAACTGTATTGCTACAAACTGTAAAAAATTGAAGTACTTCATATAACAATTAGTTACTGTGCTTTTACAGATGTGACCTTATACAAGGCACTACCCCTGCTTTTGGATACAGGCTAAGAACGTTCGTTAGGGTCACTGTGTTCAAATCACATCAGGGTCACCATTGAAAATTTTATTTTACGTATGCGCTGCTTTTATGCTGTGCTGGAATTTGCTGGACTGGACGTAAAGTCTTCTTAAGACAAAGTCTTGCTGACTGTTTACTGCTGAAATCAAAGTCTAATTATCACAGTCTGTTAACCACAGAAACTTGCAGAATATACAGTGATGCAGCATCTGACTTTAAGAGCAGTAACCAATAAATAGCTTTATATAAACAAACCACATGTACTCTTCTGTTAGTTTGTAGCATATATTTACAAAGTTTTTCTTCAGAAAGAGTATAGATAAGGACTTTCCTTTCTCCATACAATACCTCGAAACAAGTGGGTTTCTACCAAAATACGTCTAACATATTTGAATTAATACAGTTATATACAGTTCTAGTCACACACATAGATTTAGTTTTTTCCTCTTTGTAGACTTTTCTATTGTCCTTTTGTGATTTACTTGTAAGCACTTTTGCTGATGTGAGGATGCCATTAACGGAAATCTGAAGGGAAACATCTGTACAAGCTGTTCTGCTGATGTTCCTGTCTGTTAATGGATATTTGTAAACTGGTCTGCAAACATGAGAAAAGCATATAATACTTGCTTTCCAAAATTGCTTTTCTAGGATTTTTCTGATGATTCTATAAAAAGCCATGTCCATTTATCTGTGAGGAATTACGTCAAGCTTTTCTTAATACTGTGACAAATGTATCTTGAGGAAAACACATAGTATAAAAACATGTCCATTGTCAGAGGTCTGAAAGGAAACAAACTGCTCAGGAAATATCTTGTGTTCATTAATAGATCTTCTTTGTTTTTCACTTATTTCAGCCAGGGCTATGTCATACAATATGAATGCCATTTTTAAATTGCCAAGCTATATTACTACATTAAAGCAAACTTTTTATTTTATTTTTTATCTTTCATATATTTGTAGCAGAATTAATTTCAACCTTATATTCACAATTCACAAACTCTAACAATTCCCTCTTTTTTATAGGAAACACATTAGGAAACAAAACCTTTAGTCTTTTTTTTTTGATACAAGTCAAAATGCAATTTTACATAGTTAATACAATGATATAAAAGTATTACTACCAAAACTGAATGTATCTAACAACTTTTTCTTTTGCAGACCATTTTGTGAAAATATTTTATCAGTTATGAGCTGTGTCTGCTTTAGTTTTATTTTTTTAACTTGATTAATTTATTCTTTTGCAATCACAGAATTTAATTTATGACTTAGAACTGTTCCATTATTAAAAATAGTGACCAATCTTACTATTAGAAACATTTATGCTTTTTGCATATTTTTATTCTCTCTTGTATAGCTTTAATAAAGCAATTTTAAACCCATCTCTTGTATAGCTTTGCAGTTTAACATGTTGCAAATACAATTTAATACTAAACAAAACAATGATAACTAGCATAAAATATCTTGGACTTTCAGATTTAATCTGTTTACCAGTGTTTCTTATGCACTAATACCTGTTTTTTCCTTCCCCCTAAAAGAGTATTGTCAAGAAGGAATGAAATATTATTTCTTCCTGTAGCTCTATTTCAGACCCTTGTGCAGTACTGCTTATACAGTCAGTGTAAAACTGAGAGAGTGCCCCTTCCCCTGTAGTATACTGCTGTATTGTTTATTTGCTTTATGTTGTGAGAATAGAATGTATACCAGACCAATACTTTGGTTATACATTTACTTTATTAGGTTACTAACAAACTCCGGACTTTTATCTGATTTGATAGTTTTTATAAAGCTTTTGCTGTTTACTGCTAGTAGGTATTTATACCCTCCTGCATAATTGATTTGAACTGTATGTATATTATGGCCCATTTGCTGGCTGTACTTGATGTAACTGAGTTTTTTACTTTTAACATTTACTTACAAACTGATTATTAAAAACATGTTTGCACAATTGTGACATTTTAGTACAAATACCAAATAGTACTACATGTAAACATTTAACAATTATATCTTAATAACAATAATAGTTTAGAAAAATATAAGCCACTTGTCTGGCAATCAGTCTTGTTTTTTTATCTTGTTTTTACAACATTTCCTGTAACTATTTATCCAGTCTGGGAAGGTCTGAGTTCACATTTTATATTCTATAAAATATAGTTAACTTTTTTATCATTGTTCTTTAAATTATATGTTAATACACTTACAGTTTGAAATTAGAATGTAGTTGTAAAACATTTAGAAATATAATAAGTATTTGTGATTTGTATAACTATGCATTTATACTACATAAATAGACATTCCCCGGGATTCACGAAGCTCGGCGCAAGGCCGGTGTAAGGCCTGCGCCGGCGGTGCAGTGGATAATCGGCGTAGTAGCGCCATATGCATAGTAATGAGTGCGCGCCACAACCACAGACACGTGCATAGGTTACGTGAGCGAGCCCAAGTAGGATGCGTCCGGAGGCGTGGCTAAGCCGGCAGGCGATGAGCAACCTAAAGTGCTGATTTCCACAGGCCGCCCATAATAGTAATGGCACCAGCCAGGGCCCGTGCAGAATGAAACGCATGTAGAGTATGCAACATAGTACCCGTCCCAACAAAACGGAGAAGCAAACACAACCCACGAAGCCCTAAGTGTACCCGTCCAAGGAACAAAGGATACGCGTAATACCGTGATCGTCCCGCAATGCACTGTCAGTGGGCATACCCAGAGAAGGTGTACCGCAGCATGTCAGCGTGCCGCACCGACATAGGAGTAGCGACATGGGCATGGTCACCAGGGTTACCAACTGTCCCACTTTGCTATGGACAGTCCCTCATTTGACAGTTGTGTCCCGCCAAAAATCGAAAAATGGCAAATGACTTGAGATTTCCGGACAAAAATATTCCCTCAATATACCTTTAATAGTAGCATAAAACATATATTTCGTATATGAAACACATACATGGCATAAGAAACAGAATAAGGAACCCAAATGCTATGAGAATAAGCGTATATTTTGGCAAAAAAGTGAAGTTCTGTCATCTCTACTTGCTGTGGGTATGTGTTGTCCTGCAAAATCCGATGTTTCCACAAAAGATGTCCCACTTTGGGCATTGGAAAAGGTGGCAACCGTAATGGTCACCAGCAGTAGTGAGAGTACACAGCCGGGTAGCCGTGTCGACATAACAACAAGAAGGAACCAAGATACCCTAAACACAGGCAAACATGTGCATAGCAACATGTACCACACCCAGCAACGTGTTCGTCGCATACACAGGACGGCGTATGTCTAAGCGTAATATCCAGAAGCAGAACCCATGCATGCAAATGTAATACACAATAGCCCCATTATAGCATGTAACCCCCACCCATGTACGACCATGCACCCAACCCAGCTAGCAGCCTTGTGCAGCTACACACCTACACACAATGGGCATACCTGAAATGTGGTAAGAAGTATTGTCTTAGGCAGTGCCACGTGGGCAAATATGTACGCCACATGTTAACAACCCACCTCAGGTACAGATATGCAAATGGCTGCATGTGAATGTGTCGGCAGAAGCCAAACCCCATAGGCTTGCACATGCCACGGTGCACATAACTGTACACATGTGGACAAGTCGGGATGTTCAACCACCGTACCGATGATTAGCTATGCAGACATGTCAAACACATATAGCGGAACATGTGCCTACCAAACAGGACGTCCTAACAGGGTGCCACAGGCACAGAAGGGGAAGGTGGGACATCACATGTGGAGAGTAGCGTTGCCGGACGGCCAAACACCCACGGCCAAGGCAAAGGACGGAATAACATGCATATGGCCGGATGGATGTTGTTAGAAAAATATATATATAGAAACACATATGAAGTGCCAGTTTAGAAGCAAAATAGTATATAATGCATTGTATTCTACTGTACAATATGGCAGTAGAAATGATCTTGCATGTAATTGGCTGAAGCTTATTTGCAGTGTGATTGAACTCTGACCCTGGCAGTAACCAGTTCAGCAGGCTTATGTCTTTCAGCATTAATTATCTGCTGGGTTA
Organism: Protopterus annectens; assembly: GCF_019279795.1. Lineage (NCBI taxonomy): Eukaryota > Metazoa > Chordata > Ceratodontiformes > Protopteridae > Protopterus > Protopterus annectens. The sequence continues at coordinate 747,002,675 of NC_056733.1, read as the reverse complement.
CAGGAAAATAAATGTATGTACATGTATATCTTCCTCCCTTCCACTGAGGAGGATGGCCTTGTGAGCTCTATCGAAGATAGAGTACAACTCCTTACCAGAGAGACAAAGGAACGTATTAAGAAATGAACTGACTATTGTATCCGAACAGTCCAGGGTCCTTGAAAGAGCAACAATTACAGAAGGACACTGTAATTGACCAGGTGCCTTGCAAGGCTGTGTTATTCTCATGGGAAAACATTTTAAAAGCATTACCTCAGCACCCTCGTATGAATAGAATATTGCGGACCATAGTGATGGAAATGCCCTGTGACTGACCACGTCAGTAAGGTGGGCAAAAGCTGATTGTAAACACTATATAAACAAATTGCTTCCTGTATAGAGTCAGACAAAACTCTTATACTTGTACTGTATAGTTTTTGCCTCCGTGTACACTACTAAAACGTTGTGAACCTGAGCTTCCTGTGTTATTGACTGTCATTTAGAAAAGCCTACTGATTTCTACAGTCTGGTTTTAACAACTTATTTGACATTGTGGTCCTTCTTAGCCGGAATTCCCTTGGTAAGCTACAGGTCAGAGTGCATGGGTGGTAAGAAATCTGCGCAGGAGAAGTTGCCTAAATGGTTCTTCTTGAGTGAAAAGACCTCCGACTGAATTGTTGTGTGTAAAGAGGCTGTCTACTGTCTGATCTGTGGCTGAAAAGCGGAAAACTGGATCCCAAGAAGAAAACGTGCAGTCATAAACGGGAGGCTCAGGTAAGGAGAGTTTGCCTTTTTGTCTCTGTTGTAGATCAGGGACCAGGCTACATTGTGTTTTTGTTAACAGTTGTGATAGCAGGTCGAAGACCAATTCAAGTAGTTTTACATTTGGACATAGATCAGGGGAACACAGAGTAGAGTAAATAGTCATTGTAGACACCACAGTGGATACAGGGAAGGAGATACCACGTGGTACGAGAGAAGGGTTACGTAACAGTCGTTTAGAAGACATGGGAAATTAGTGCACTAAGAGATCGTGAGATCCGCCTTTGACGGATGATGCGAAGTATATGCAGTTGCAGAGAGCAGATAATGTGAGATATTTTGCAAAATGGGGTAATAAATATGACATTGATGGTATATTAGACAAAATATCGTTAGTGAAACATTGGAATCACTTAAAATGTGACGCAGATGTTGTTCAGGCTAAAAAACAGCGACATTTGGGTATCCCTCAAGCACATAGGTGGATTGAGGTAGTGAACTGAAGGGAACAGAAGACTAAAAATGCGAAAGCATCATACGTAGACAAAGAAGATAATAATACAGTAGTAGCGACGGCCTCCACCCCCTCCGATACCACATCCAGGATATGAAGCGGGAGGGCAGGCTAGTCCCCCCCACGTTATCCTGTGGCAACAGAGGTATCACAACAACCATTTGTAAGAGAAGCTATTGAAACTACATCCCAAACACGTAAAACACCTAGGGACACTCAACTAAGAAGAGAGTCACTAGAACAGAGTGAGGAAATCTGTCAATTAATTGAAGTACCGAACCCTCAGGCAGGACAGGAAGGCCAGGACCCAACTCCCCTAGTGTATAGACCGTGGACACCGGAAGATATCCGGAAAGTTGCAGAGGGAATTCCCCATCCACAAAGTTATCACTATTCACCATGCAATACCCCTCTATCTCCTGTTAGAAAAGCAAACGGGGAATGGCGGATGGTACAGGATTTACAAGCTGTAAATCATGCAATAATACCTAGGGTACCGATGGTGCCAGACCCACACACTATATTGAATGATATGAACCCGCAACAGAAGTATCTTACCGTGGTAGATATAAGCTATGCTTCCTTTTCAATACCTATACATCCAGATAGTCCGTATTGGTTTGCATTTACATTCAGGGTAACAGATACAGCCATACTCGGCTACCGCAGGGATACTGTGAAAGTCCAACGATATTTGCACAGGAGATGGCTAGCAACCTGCCGGGGTTTACTCCACCCGGGGGCAGTCAAGTTCTACTTTATGTGGATGACATCCTGCTTGCGGCCCCTACCTAGCAGCAATGTAGGGAAGATACAATAGCATTATTGAAATATTTAGCAGAACAGGGACATAAAGTAAACAAGCATAAATTGCAACTTCGGAGAATACAGGTCAAGTACCTGGGATATGTGGTATCCAAGGAGGGTAGAACATTAGATGAAGATAGGAAGGCAGCAATTTCACAAGCACCCAAGCCAACTACCAAGAAGGGAATGATGTCCTTCCTGGGACGACTAACTTTTGTCGAAGCTGGTTACCAAACTATGCTTTTGAATCGGCTCTATTGTCTGCTTTAATCTTTAATACACCTATGGCAGCACAAGATATACTACACTGGATTCCAGTAGCAGAAACAGCTTTCTGCAGACTAAAACGATTGATAGCTTCAACATCTGTTTTAGGTCTCCCGAATTATCATAACAGATGTTGTCAGACTGTAGGTTGTAAGCAGGGATATATGACGTCAGTCTTGACGCAACAGCATGGAAGTAAGCAACGCCCCATAGCTTACTACTCATCGCAGTTGGACCCAGTGGCACGGTCATTGCCACATTGTGTACAGGCAGTTGTTGCAGCAGCCATGGCAGTACAGGCTTCGGCATCAATGGTATTATTTCACCCTCTCACTGTGAGAGTGCCTCATGCAGTTGCGATAATTTAGCTGCAAGAGAAAATAGCATTCCTGACCCATGCTAGACATCTTTCTTGTTTGACCATACTCCTGAGTGAACCTCATATGGTGATTGAACGTTGTACAACATTAAACCCATCAACGTCACGTTCGACACCTGTGTATGGCACACCACACAGTTGCCTACATGAAATGGAGCAAATAACTTTACCCAGACAGGATATTACTGATATACCCTTAGATGATGCAGAGGTGACAGTTTATGTGTACGGATCATGTAGAAAGGGTCCTACAGGAAACAATCAAGTAGGTTATGCAGTAGTTACTGATATTGAGATTGTAGAAGCCCAACCCCTGCAGCATAACTTGTCTGCTCAAGCAGCAGAATTGATAGCTTTAACACGTGCTTGCACTCTAGCGAAAAACAGATGTGTGGACATATATACCGATAGTCAGTATGCTGTCTCTACAGTGCATGTTTATGCGCAGCAGTGGAAGAATAGGGGAATGATAACATCCACTGGTAAACCGATTAATCATGCGCAATTGATCTTGAATTTATTAGATTCCATTCAGTTACCTACTAAAGTAGCTAATTGTAAATGTGCAGCTCATACAAAGCAACAGGATAAGATTACGAAGGTAATGCATGAGCTGATGCAGCTGCAAAACAAGCAGCCTCACACTCAGAAACTTTCTTTTGAATGAGGAATGACAATCCTCAGAGATTCTAGATTTAGAAATGTTAGAAACAATGCAAACATCAACTACGAAAGCAGAAAAGCAGACGTGGGTAAGACGAGGAGCAATCCTTGAAGACGGACTGTACATCTCCAAAGTGAGAAAGCCAATATTAACGTCTAATTTATGTAGATATGCGGCTTTGTTGAGCCATGGGCAGAGCCATGTCTCAACAGGGGGGATGGTACAGTTGGTTAACAGAATATTCCTAACATACGGAATTAGGAACCACATACAAACATTTTGAGCAGCGTGTCATATTTGCAGTAAACATCATGCACAGGGAGCATTCCAACCGAAGCAAGAGAGTTTCCCTACACCACCATATCCATTCCATACTATTTGTATGGAGTTTATAGAGCTGAATAAATGTGAAGGGAAGAAATACTGTTTAGTGATTATAGATATGTTTTCAAAATGGGTAGAAGCATTTCCAACCAGGAATCCGGATGCAGCAACAGCGGCAAAGGCCCCAGTAAAATAAAGTATCCCTAGATCTGGCATACCGGAAAGAAGCTACAGTGACAATAGAACACATTTTGTGAACCAGACAATCCAGCAACCTGGGGGGATTCTTTGGGATTTCCTTGAATAATCATTGCACGTACCACCCACAGTCAGCATGACTGGTGGAGAGGTACAATGGGATTTCGAGAAATAAGTTGAGGAGGTTGATGAGTGACACCCAGACGAATTGGATTTGCTGTCTACCTCTAGCATTGCTGAGCATGACAACAGTTCCAAATGTAAAGGGTTTGACACCCTTTGAAGTAGTATTTGGAATGGCATATTATGTGCCACAGTGGAAAGCTCTCATGTCTGCAGAGCTGGAGGTCGATGGCTCATTAGCCAGTTACATGAGAGGATTGTTAACCAATAACACTGTTTTGCAGTTAAACTGTTTTTCAGATAAAGAACAAATGAAGCTGGACGCAGAGCTGACTCCAGGATCCTGGGTGTGGTTGACTGTTATCCAAACAAGTAACCGGACGAGTCCAATGTGGGAAGGTCCGTACCAGGTACTGTTGGCAACGCCTACTGCAGTAAAGGTTGCGGAGAGGTCGTCCTGGGTTCACCTGACCCTTTGCAAACCGGTAAAGAATATCCAGTCTGATTTACATGTCGTAGCCGATATACCACAGAGACAGAATGACCAGGGGCAGAGTGTATAACAATACAAAGCAACCCCAAAGACATTGGTTTACTGTCCTACTGATCATACACCTATTAACCATGTTTGTGGTGACTTTTCTTTTGCTGGGATCTTTCCTGCATATAACTACACAGATACAAATAATGACCCGTGATGAACTGGCCACAGATTGGCATCCAAACCTCAACACATACCTAGCCATGAAGCGTGTGCATGTAGAGACTATGAACATTTCAAATTGCTGGGTTTGTACAGCCATACCTACAGCATATGGAGGACTTTTGATGTCTGCTGTCCTCTTGGGGATAAATTGAGACTTGTGAATATCTACCTTTTGATACAGGTTCTGTGAGATCACAGGACAAAGTGGCACTGTACTTACCTGTTACACAAAAAGGAATTGTTTGTTTTTATAAACATGATACAGTCCAAGTTGGTGGGAGTAATTGTAACATAACTGTGTCTTACAAATGTCATATAACAGCCAAAGATCACAGTACTAGTTGTAGCACCATTCATGATTCATATTTAAGCTTAATGAGAACAACGTGGAAAGATGTGCAGAAACATCCTGAATTGTATAAACAGTTGTCTGTTATAGACAGGAAAATGTTACATGCAGAGTTAACCCGCATCAGTAGTAAAGTAGAATATTGTTATTTTGTTTGTGGGAAAAAAGCATATCAATGGTTACCTGAGAATTGGTCCGGCAGTTGTTTTTTGGGTTATCTGGTTCCAGCCATATGACATACTGCAGAATTGCCTCTGGGTACGATACGAAATGTAAGAGATATAGCTCGAAGAACTGGGAACTCAGTCGAGAAACCTACTAATCCAGTGGGTGAAATCGAAGCTGTTTGGAAAGATCATTCTTCTGTAAGAGATAAAGGAAAATTGACTCATATGGACTTGAGTGACAGTGTTATATCCTGGGCTGGAATAATCCCAGCTTATGGAGCAGTGAAATCAATCAGGGAAGCGAGGAAGTTGTCAAAACCTCTCGAAGTAATGAGCAATGCGACTTTTCCGCTCTCGAACTTGTGACTGATGAACTGAATGCAATGAGAACTGTTGTGCTACAAAATGTAATGGCTCTTGACTGCACCCTGGCGGCGAGAGGTGGTACGTGCACGCTTATCAAAGAAGACTGCTGTGCGTATATACCACATAATAAGCACAATATCAACGACCACCTAGAGGTAATACAGCAGGTATCAGCCATGGCGGAACCAGGCCCAAACCCACTGACGAACTATTTCCAGAAACCATTTGGTGGATGGGGTTCACTCATAATGAATATCTTGATTGCCATTTGTGTTTTTTTGTTCATATTGGGAGCATGTGTCTGTTGCGGGATACCTTGTATGAAAGGATTAGTTAGGGACTCTGTTGATGTATCTGTAACCGAGACTATGTATCAAGACCTGGAGTGGAATTTGTTAATACCAAATGAAATTCTTTCTGAAATGTAAAACAAATGACTTGCCTAGTTAAAAGTTCCAGAGAGGAAGAGGCTAGGGAATGAAATAATGTTGTATATGTTTCTGGATAGAATAAAAGCATTAAAAGGAGGGAGAATGTTAGAAAAATATATATCTAAACATATATGACGTGCTAGTTTAGAAGCAAATAGTGTATAATGCATTTTATTCTATTTTACAATATGGCAGTATAACTTATCATGCATGTAATTGCCTGAAGCGTAGCTGCAGTGTGATTGAACTCTGACCCTGGCAGTAACCAGTTCAGCAGGCGTATGTCATTCAGCATTAATTATCCGCTTGGTTAGAGAATAATAAATGTATGTACATGTATATCTTTCTTCCTTCCACTGAGGAGGATGGCCTTGTGAGCTCTATCGAAGATAGAGTACAGCTGCTCACCAGAGAGACAAAGGAACCTAGTAGGAAATGAACTGACTATTGTATCCGAACAGGCTTGGAACCTTGACAGAGCAACATTTACAGAAGGACATTCTAATTGACTAGGTGCCTTGCAAGGCTGTGCTATTCTCATGGGAAAACATTTAATAAGCATTACCTTAGCACCGTCGTATGAATAGAATATTGTGGACTATAGTGATGTAAATGCCCTGTGACTGACCACGTCATTAAGGTGGGCAAAAGCTGATTGTAAACACAATACACATAAAGCTGCTTCCTGTATAGAGTCACACAAAACTCTATACTTGTACTGCATAGTTATTTGCCTCCTGGTGCACACTATTAAAACGTTGTGAAACTGAGCTTCCTGTGTTATTGACTGTCATTTTGAAAAGCCTAATGAGTGTTACAGTCTGATTTTAACAACTTAATTGACAGATGTGTATGTCCTAGCATGGGAATAGGCCAAGCCAACCACCACAATCGCCATGTGTACCACATACAAACAGCCAGTAACACGCAGTAGTAATGCATGAAGGCATACACGACTGTGGGAATAGCACAGGACATATGGCACGTGCCAAGTGTAGATGCATGACACAAAACCCCAGGATGGGGCTCCCTGCAAAGAGGAACATGTGCCAACCACACCTCCCACAGATGTACCGGCAATGAAAACACATGCCAAACACACAGCAACACTACCGTCCAACCCACGACCGCAACGGAGGCTGGTCAAAGACCACCATGAAGCGTGCACAAACAGGGACACGTGTAACCGTTGCCTTAACACCCCCCCATAGGCCAAAGAATAATAGAATGGACATATGCATGTAATGTTGTGAAGGATGTGTGGTAGTCCTCAGTATCACAGTGGTAGGGACACAGATACACTGTAATCAACCGTGATGTATGTGCACTGTAGACAGCATACCTACAGGTAATACAGAGGACAATCACGTGCCACAGAAATATACACATGAGAAAGAGGATAGGGGATAGACAAGTGTAAATGGGACAAACTATGAACATAGGTTCATAGGTCCATAGGTACAGGGTAGGCTATCTACCCAAGGTCAGCCATAACCCTACTCCATAGTTAGGATTCCTCTGCCAACCTACCGGTCCGGAGATAAAATGCCTATGATATTGCCGTACCTCTGTCAAGCAGTGATAATGATGTAATCCCTGGGGTATATCTGCAATCCCCCATCCAACGGACAAGATACCCCTCGAACAAGGCTAGCAAGGATCTCTGCCTCACATGTACTGTGATGTAGATCCACAGCATAGTGAGTGTCTGGGTGACATATGTGTCACTCCAACACATCCTATTAATGACCGCGTCAAGGTTCACGTCACCTGCCCTTGTGGTTCCGAGGGATGTAGATACAGTAGGTGAAGCATAGACATGACATATGGGTCGACATGGCCTCGTATGTCAGGCACAGGTCAACACCGAACAAGAGGTATGTGACCGAATGGAGCAGGGGTCCTAACAGTGGGGCAGCATTACACAAATCCCTGACACCCTGCATCTGTATGACAATTAACCTATGAGGCCTTCCCAGCTGCTGTAGGTGTCGGGTCAGATACCCTCCGAATGGGGCAATGTACTCAATCATAGGTGTAACACGTAATGAGTACAAGGAGACAATGACCTACCCTGATCTAGATGTGAATCCCTGCACAAACAGGTGGGCAATGTAGAAGTCCCACCGAACCACGATAGCAACGTGTATGTTGAACGAATGGTGACCGACAACCTGTGTCTCCTGATCCATGGTAATTACCCCCGCGCTCAGTGGACTGCCACCCATATGCCGAACAGGGGTGACCTCGTTCTCCTCGACGGGTATGATTTTGCATTACCTTGCATTTAGCTGTAGGCCATGTCCCTGACAGCAGATATGCATATCTGGGAGGCCCCTTTGAAGGATATCTGTGTCAGATGTCCGTCCCACTATGGCACCCGGTTCGCAGTCATCTACAAACAATGTCGCCCATAACACCCCTGTGTGTGCCTGTACTGTGGAAATGTAGATGTAGAAGAGTGGACCCAGGGCAGAGCCCGTGGGACACCGCCTGACAGGCAGTAGGTCCGACATGCTGCCAGCAACTATGACTACGTGGGCCGTGTCACATAGCCAGTTTACAACCCATCCTGCGATGTACGTGTTCACATCCAAGCCGATGGGTTTATCAATGATACCCGAGGGGGGTATTGTGTTGAAGGCCTTTGCCAGGTCTAGGTAGGCTGTATGGACTGCAAGACCCCCATCAATGGCCTCAGTGACTGTCCCGAAAACGTCAACCATGCTTTAAACGCATGAACCGCCCCTGACCAAGCCAAACCGGGTTGGATGCAAAGTATGCAGGTCCCCTATGCCTTCATCTACGAGCCGCAGTATGATCCCTTCCCATGTCTTTGCAGATAGGTCTCCTCATGGTAATGGGACAGTAATAACCAGGGTCAGTGGAGGCATTGGCCCTGTGACGTGGGACTACAGTCGCCGCGCGACACAACCCGGGTACATTACCCGAGGTGAGGCTACAAATAAACAGCTGTCCTAACTGTGGGTCTAATTCCTCAATGAGATCGTGAAGTACACAGTCGGGTCACCAGCTGATCCCATGGATGCTATGTTCACTACCCTGGAGAGAGCATGTTCCACCCGTGCGTCACAGAACATTCGGGGACCACAAACCACCTGTACAGACATCTATTCATGTGGGGGGGAGGGTGTGGAGATGTCTTCACCGAACCTGTCAGCCCGTATGTTGGCAATGTGTGTATGTTGAGTAAACTCCACATCATCGTGAACCCAGTCAGAGCATATGTGGGAGTGACCTCCCAGGTGTCCAGCATAGCAAATGAAGGCTGTATGATTGTCAGCCAGGTCCATGGAGATATATCTGTGGAACGTGCCCCGGACCATGTCATGACAGCCTGTAGCTCTACACATATAATGACCAAGGGTGTCATACCTCACAAGGTGTCTGCTCTGCCTTGTAGTAGCCACCTCCTCTCGTTGTACAGCTTGTGTATGGCTGGGGTACACCACACTGGATGCTTGGCATTGGTACAATGAACCACAGTTGGGTAAGGGAATGTCTGATCCATGCAGTCCTGTAGGTACCGGTAGACGGCATATGTAAGTGATGCAGTGGCTGCAGTACTGTTGACCACTGGCTCAGGGTCCTTAAAGGAGACCACAGTAGTGTTCAGAATTGTGAATTCGGCCTTTGAGAAAGCCATGTGTATGGTAACCGGCAACACCCACAGCAACGGATGTGAATAGCAGAAGCCATTGTCCAAATAACATAGATTAACTTCGGCATGACAATATGTATTATCATACATGTATTGACACGTGTCTGCTAATTACACTTGCAAATGGCCGGTAAGACCGGGCCAAAGTGCCCGTGATTTACCTAGTCTGGAGGTGTCGTTCCGACAATAAAGTGGCGATACTTCCCAACCGGGACCTCTGGGGATTAATTAAAGCGGTTGTTAACCTGCAACATTGGATGTACACCATTTGGTTCCGGTCTCGGAAAACATGGTTTCCGTAGCACTACACACTATGGGTAGTCAAGCAGACATCCGCGATTGGTGAACACACAGCAGCAGTCAAACCCACTGGCCACACGGACACAGTCCGACAAGCTCTACTCTTTACATATGCACATTGGTGTCCATTGTAGGACCCAAAAATTTTCCCGTACGGAATGCGTGCCAGCCTCCATCGTCACCCACGTGAACCGATAGTCGTGACCACATCACAGCTAGACATATGCACCGCAAGCGTGTTCAATGTTGATGATAGCTGTCCATGAAATGCAGCACATATGCACAGAAATCCCCAGAGTTCCGAGTCCATAGAAGTGCGTCCACATCACAGTCCTGCACACATGAAGGATGTGTAATGGGTACTGTCGACTGTTGCAGTCAAGGGATCCTGGGTATGTAGAAACAGGGCTCGGTGTCGTTTGGCAGGTAATCCTATGTCCCGCCCCGTGGGAGGGATGTGGGCGTAGCACCTGCCTTACTCCCCACTAATAATGCAAAGCATCCACCGGAGAATGCTAAATGCAGGTGAGAAATGTGTACAGCCCTATACCAGTGTCCAGTAGGCAATCCTCATGGATGGACAAGCGTACGACCAAGATGGCACCCATAACTGCAAACCCGGTGGAATTACACAGCCGCGGTAAGGCATAACACAGGAAATACACATAGGGACTACAGTTGACATTCCCCATACAAAGTTGGACCGCCGTGCGAACACCGGCGTACACAGCACTCAATCTGCCAGCAACAAAATGGGGAGCACTCGCTACCATACTGCGGAACAGATGGGCGACCTGTGGAACACATAGTAATGGCACACCAACAACGTCAACTAGGATATGTAAACTATGGCATTCCCACCTATGAAGAAAACATGCTTCAATGAATACATAGGGGATCAACATGTTCCGGTGGTGTTATGTTGAAAATACAGTGACGGATATGTCCTATTGGGACGTCTGAGGTTTATTTAAAGCAGTTGCTAACCTGCATCTTTGGATGTACACCATTTGTTCACAGTTCTAAATCACCTGGTTACATAGCACCACGTAGAATGGGTAGTCAAACAGACATCCGCGATTGGGGAACATACAGCAGCAGTCAAAACCACTGGCCAGTTGGACACAGTCCAGCAACATCTAACTTTACATATGCACATTGGTGTCCACTGAAGGACCCAAAAATACCTTTTAACAGAACTCCCTCCAGCCGTTTCCGAACAACAGATGGTGCGATAGCCGTGACTACGCCACAGTTAGACATATGCACCACCAGCGTGTTTAAGGTTGATGACAGGTGTCCATGAAATGCAGGACATATGAACAGAAATCCCCAGATCGACGTGTCCATACATGTGCGTCCACATCCCAGTCACGCACACATGAAGGATGTGTAATGGGTACTGTCGAGGGTTGCAGCCATGGGATCTTGGGTATGCAGAAATGGGGCTCGGTGTTGTCTGGCAGATAATCCGTTGTCCCGCCCCGTGGGAGGGATGTGGGCGTAGTACCTGCCTTACTCCCCACTAATAATGCAAAGCATCCACCGGAGAATGCTAAATGCAGGTGTGAAATGTGTACAGCCCTATACCAGTGTCCAGTAGGCAATTCACATGGATGGACAAGCGTACGACCAAGATGGCACCCATAACTGCAAACCCGGTGGAATTACACTGCTGCAGTAAGGCATTACACAGGAAATACACATAGGGACTACAGTTGACATTCCCCATACAAAGTTGGACCGCCGTGCGAACACCGGCGTACACAGCACTCAATCTGCCAGCAACAAAATGGGGAGCGCTCGCTACCATACAGCGGAACAGATGGGCGACCTGTGGAACACATACTAATGGCACACCAACAACGTCAACTAGGATATGTAAACTATGGCGTTCCCACCTATAAAGTAAACATGCTTCAATGAATACATAGGGGATCAACATGTTCCGGTGGTGTTATGTTGAAAGTACAGTGACGGATATGTCCTATTGGGACGTCTGAGGTTTATTTAAAGCAGTTGCTAACCTGCATCTTTGGATATACACCATTTATTCACAGTTCTAAAACACATGGTTTACGTAGCACCACGTAGAATGGGTAGTCAAACAGACATCCGCGATTGGGGAACATACAGCAGCAGTCAAAACCACTGGCCATTTGGACACAGTCCAGCAACATCTAACTTTACATATGCACATTTGTGTCCATTGTAGGACCCAAAAATACATTCTAACAGAACTCCATCCAGCCGTTTCTGACCACCAGATGATGCGATAGCCGTGACTATGGCACAGTTAGACATATGCACCACCACCGTGTTTAAGGTTGATGACAGGTGTCCATGAAATGCAGGACATATGAACAGAAATCCCCAGATCGACGTGTCCATACATGTGCGTCCACATCCCAGTCCCGCACACACGAAGGATGTGTAATGGGTACTGTCGAGGGTTGCAGCCATGGGATCTTGGGTATGCAGAAATGGGGCTCGGTGTTGTTTGGCAGATAATCCGTTGTCCGCCCATGGGAGGGATGTGGGTGTAGCACATGACCTACTCCCCACTAATAATGCAAAGCATCCACCGGATAATGCTAAATGCAGGTGTGGAATGTGTATAGGCCATAACAGTGTCCAGTAGGCAATCCCCATGGATGGACAGGCCTACGACCAGGATGGCACCCATACCTGCAAGCCCGGTGGACTCACACAGCTGCAGTAAGGCATAACACAGGAAATGCAGATGGAAACTACAGTAGACACTCCCCATAGAAATCCAGACTGCCGTGCGAATGCCGGCGTACACAGCACTCGATCTGCCAGCAACAACATGGGGATTACTCGCTGCCATACTGCGGAACAAATGGGTGACCAGTGGAACACATACCAATGGCACACCAACAACGTCAACTAGGAAGGTCATAGGATGTTTAAACACTGGCGTTCCCGCTTATAAAGAACATCCTTCAATGAATCAATAGGGTCCACATGTTCTGGCTGTGTTATATTGACAATACAGTGGTGTATACGTCCTACTGGGCCTTCTGAGGATTACTTAAAGCAGTTGCCAACCTGCAGCATTACATTAATACCATTTGGGTTAATCGTAGTAGAACATGGGTTTTGTAGCACAACATAATATGTGTAGTCAAACACACATCCGCGATTGGGGAACATACAGCAGCGGTCACAACCACTGGCCAGATGGACACAGTCCAACATGTTCTACATTTTACATATGCACATTTGTGTCCATTGTAGGACCCAAAAATTTATCTGTACGCAATGTCAACTGGCTGCGATCGGGAGACCCAGATGAAGTGACAGCCGTGACTACGGCACAGCTACATATATGCACCACCAGCGTGTTCAAGGTTGATGACAACTGTCCATGAAATGCAGGACATATGCACAGAAATCCCCAGATTGTCGAGTCCATAGATGTGCGTCCACATCCCATTCCCGCACACATGGAGGATTTGCAATGGGTACTGTCGAGGGTTGCAGCCATGGGATCGTGGGTATGCAGAAATGGGTGTCGGAGTTGATTGGCAGATAATCCGTTGTCCCGCCCCGTGTGAGGGATGTGGGTATGGCATATGCGTTACTCCGCACTAATAATGCAAATCATCCACCGGAGAATGCTAAATGCAGCTGTGAAATGTGTACAGCCCTATACCAGTGTCCATTACGCAGTTCCCATGGATGGACAAACGTACGGCCAAGATGGCAACCATAACTGCAAACCTGGTGGAATCACACAGCTGTAGTAAGGCAAAACACAGGGAATACAGATAGGGACTACAGTAGAGACACCACATACAAAGTCAGACCGCCGTGCGAGTACCTGCGTACACAGCACTCAATCTGCCAGCAAGAGAATGGTGATCACTCCCTTCCATACCGTGGAACAAATGGGCGACCTGCGGAACACATACTAATGGCACACCAACAACGTCAACTAGAAAGGTTATAGGATGTTTAAGCTATGGCGTACACACATATAAAGAACATCCTTCAAGGAAGTAATAGGATCTACATGTTTTGTTCGTGTTAATTTGACAATACAGAGGCGGGAATGTCCCAATGGGATATCTGCGGATTAGTTAAAGCAATTGTTAGCCTGCATCATTGGAATTACACCATTTGGGTTCAGTGGTGGAAAGCCCGGTTTACGTAGCACTACATAATATGGGTACTCAAACAGACAACCGTGATTGCTGAACATACAGAAGCAGTCAAACCCACAGGCCAGATGGACACAGTCCAATAAGTTCTACACTTTACATATGCACATTGGTGTCCATTGTAGGACCCAAAAATTTATCCGCACGCACTGTCAACCTGCTGCGATCAGGAGACCCAGATGAAGCGACAGCCGTGACTACGGCACAGCTAGATATATGCACCACCAGCGTGTTCAAGGTTGATGACAACTGTCCATGAAATGCAGGTGATATGCACAGATATCCCCAGATTGTCCAGTCCATATAAGTGCGTCCACATCCCATTCCCGCACACATGGAGGATGTGCAACGGGTACTGTCGAGGGTTGCAGCCATGGGATCGTGGGTATGCAAGCACAACATCGGGGG